>NW_023995165.1:32500-65000 GCF_015586225.1 Lucilia sericata | reverse complement strand
AGTAAGTAAGTAAGTAAGTAAGTAAGTAAGTAAGTAAGTAAGTAAGTAAGTAAGTAAGTAAGTAAGTAAGTAGTAAGTAAGTAAGTAGTAAGTAAGTAAGTAAGTAAGTAAGTAAGTAAGTAAGTAAGTAGTAAGTAAGTAAGTAAGTAAGTAAGTAAGTAAGTAAGTAAGTAAGTAAGTAAGTAAGTAAGTAAGTAAGTAAGTAAGTAAGTACGTAAGTAAGTAAGTAAGTAAGTAAGTAAGTAAGTAAGTAAGTAAGTAAGTCGTAAGTAAGTAAGTAAGTAAGTAAGTAATGTAAGTAAGTAAGTAAGTAAGTAAGTAAGTAAGTAAGTAAATAAGTAAGTAAGTAAGCAAGTAAGTAAGTAAGGAAGTAAGTACTTATTGCTGTTTGATTAACTCCTAAAGATTTTGCAAGATCTCAAAAGTTCGACAACAATCCTACAGGAAGTAAGAACTTCAATATTTGATTTGTAATTTTTATCTTCGGAAAGATTGTTGTGATCAAATTTCCCTTAAAAGAAGAATTGTGATTATTTCCGTAGATAGAATTGGTTAACAATTGGTCCCTACTGAATGTTTTCTTAAAATTTTTTCTAGAGAAAATATGCGACTATTTTCTCTTTCGAAAAAATTTACAATTATTTCTCCAGCCAGAAAGTATTTGGATGAATAATTTAATATTGAACTTTTTGCAATAAAACAATGGCTTTAAGGAAACAATTAGTTTCCAATTAATAAATAAAACAATAATTTATTCAAATCTTTTAAATATCTTTCTCTCAATTTAATCAATCATTCCCAACATTTATATTTTAATGTATTTTAAGAGTGTGTGTTTATGATCGTGATGATTGAGTAAATTTGTGTTGGTGGGCTGTTGTTGCTTTATTATCAACCAACACCTGTACAACAAGTAATCGAAATACATCAATACCCCCACCACTTATACACAAACACATTAATAAATTTAAAACGCCATTCTTTTTTCTTGGGCTCCACAATATTTTTACACACGATACAGGGGGAGGGGGGGAAGTGAACTAAAGAGAAAAAAACTAGCTAAACAACACTCAAATACAGGCACGATGAAAAAGACTTCACTATCAATATTTATTTGGTGCTTGTTAGGTTATTGTTTTTGTTGCTGCTGCATAAAATGTTGTTGCTGTTGTTGTCGTAGTCGTTTTAGCTTACTATGATGGTGTATAAAACTAAACAACAACCACAAGAATTCACTTCGAAAAAAATAAAAATAAAAAACTGAGATAATACAAGATAAGTAACATTGCCTGGCAGCATTGAAAACAACAACAACTAGAGAAAAAAAAACGTACAACAAAATAACCAGATATGGGCGGCGCCATACCATCAGTTAGTAGACCAATCACAGCAACTTGTATTCAATGTGTTTTATGGCCTTAAATGTTGCAGCAGCATGTTGTTGTTGTATTTAGTACAAAACTGTAGGAGTTTGAGTGCGAGTATGTGAGTGTGTGTAAAAGTATCTGTGTATGATGTGATATATCCATTAATGCAGCATAACATAAAATGTACAACAACAAGAGGAAAAAAAAGCTGCTTTTTTACTCATTTTTGAGATGCACGTTGCAATATTGTTGTGGCAATGGATGCAACATTACTTTGTGTATGTGTTAAGCTTGAGTGTTGTTGTTGTAAATATCTGTAGCATTGATAGGACATTAGGATGTAATAAATCTAAAACACCATCATCAGCAGCAGCAGCCACAAGACAAACCGAACAAAAATAACAATGTTGGCAAACAAACAAACAAGGAAAAACTCAACAAAAATGGAGGAGATGATAGTGTAAATAAAAAAAGCTTCCACAATGTTCTATGACTATGATTTCATGTAGAATATTATTTCTTTTTTATTTAATATTTTAATCTTTATGTGTATTTAGCTGGTGTTTTTTGGTGGTCTTAACAAGATAAACGAGCATCAAAATTGTTTATATTTAAAAAAAAAAAAAAATGTTTCTAAAGGTCAACTAACATGACATTTTGTTTGGAAACAATCACTTTTGTAATGAATAAATGACAGCAATATTGAGGTTTTGTTTAGAAATAGGTGACCATTTCCGATTTTAAAGAAATTTGAAAATTCTTTGCATTAATGCAAAACTTTACGTTTTCATAAATTTGCTACGGTTTAGATATTTTCAAGGTAAAAATTCATATTTTTCCAGTTCAGATCTAATTCAGTTCTAGTTCAGTTCTATTTCAGTTCTAGTTCGGTTCTAGTTCAGTTCTAGTTCTGATCTAGTTCAGTTCTAGTTCAGATCTAGTTCAGTTCTAGTTCAGTTCTAGTTCAGTTCTAGTTCAGTTCTAGTTCAGTTCTAGTTCAGTTCTAGTTCAGTTCTAGTTCAGTTCTAGTTCAGTTCTAGTTCAGTTCTATTACAGTTCTAGTTCAGTTCTATTACAGTTCTATTACAGTTCTAGTTCAGTTCTAGTTCAGTTCTAGTTCAGTTCTAGTTCAGTTCTAGTTCAGTTCTAGTTCAGTTCTAGTTCAGTTCTAGTTCAGTTCTAGTTCAGTTCTAGTTCAGTTCTAGTTCAGTTCTAGTTCAGTTCTAGTTCAGTTCTAGTTCAGTTCTAGTTCAGTTCTAGTTCAGTTCTAGTTCAGTTCTAGTTCAGTTCTAGTTCAGTTCAAGTTCAGTTCTAGTTCAGTTCTAGTTCAGTTCTAGTTCAGTTCTAGTTCAATTCTAGTTCAATTCTAGTTCAGTTCTAGTTCAGTTCTAGTTCAGTTCTAGTTCAGTTCTAGTTCAGTTCTAGTTCAGTTCTAGTTCAGTTCTAGTTCAGTTCAGTTCTAGTTCAGTTCTAGTTCAGTTCTAGTTCAGTTCTAGTTCAGTTCTAGTTCAGTTCTAGTTCTAGTTCAGTTCTAGTTCAGTTCTAGTTCAGTTCTAGTTCAGTTCTAGTTCAGTTCTAGTTCAGTTCTAGTTCAGTTCTAGTTCAGTTCTAGTTCAGTTCTAGTTCAGTTCTAGTTCAGTTCTAGTTCAGTTCTAGTTCAGTTCTAGTTCAGTTCTAGTTCAGTTCAGTTCTAGTTCAGTTCTAGTTCTAGTTCAGTTCTAGTTCCGTTCTAGTTCAGTTCTAATTCAGTTCTAGTTCAGTTCTAGTTCAGTTCTAGTTCAGTTCTAGTTCTAGTTCAGTTCTAGTTCAGTTCTAGTTCAGTTCTAGTTCAGTTCTAGTTCAGTTCTAGTTCAGTTCTAGTTCAGTTCTAGTTCAGTTCTAGTTCAGTTCTAGTTCAGTTCTAGTTCAGTTCTAGTTCAGTTCTAGTTGAGTTCTAGTTCAGTTCTAGTTCAGTTCTAGTTCACTTCTAGTTCACTTCTAGTTCACTTCTAGTTCACTTCTAGTTCACTTCTAGTTCACTTCTAGTTCAGTTCTAGTTCAGTTCTAGTTCAGTTCAAGTTCAGTTCTAGTTCAGTTCTAGTTCAGTTCTAGTTCAGTTCTAGTTCAGTTCTAGTTCAGTTCTAGTTCAGTTCTAGTTCAGTTCTAGTTCAGTTCTAGTTCAGTTCTAGTTCAGTTCTAGTTCAGTTCTAGTTCAGTTCTAGTTCAGTTCTAGTTCAGTTCTAGTTCAGTTCTAGTTCAGTTCTAGTTCAGTTCTAGTTCAGTTCTAGTTCAGTTCTAGTTCAGTTCTAGTTCAGTTCTAGTTCAGTTCTAGTTCAGTTCTAGTTCAGTTCTAGTTCAGTTCTAGTTCAGTTCTAGTTCAGTTCTAGTTCAGTTCTAGTTCAGTTCTAGTTCAGTTCTAGTTCAGTTCTAGTTCAGTTCTAGTTCAGTTCTAGTTCAGTTCTAGTTCAGTTCTAGTTCAGTTCTAGTTCAGTTCTAGTTCTAGTTCAGTTCTAGTTCAGTTCTAGTTCAGTTCTAGTTCAGTTCTAGTTCAGTTCTAGTTCAGTTCTTGTTCAGTTCTAGTTTAGTTTAGTCCTAGTTCAGTTTTCATTACAAGTAATTTCGATGTAAACAGAATACTATAATATGATCTTTAAACAAGCAATTAATAATCTTAATCCAGCCATTCTGTTTAGAATTAGAAATAACTAAATACTATTCAGCTGTCAGCCATTTCCATTTCTCCCCACTCTCCCCTATTTAAATAACTATTCAACTATACACTTATACACATATCTAATCCTATATTGCCTTATATTAATATTTTTTGTTTTCAATACATATTATTATTTTTAATAGATTTTTTTTGTATCTTTTAAATTAATAGTATTTTTATATATTGAATTTAGCCACAATAAAAATTGCATTTTATTATATAGATGGCAATTTCTAAATGCGGCTAAAAATTCAATTTATTAAAATAAGTTTATATAGAATATACAAATAAATAGAATTAAAATAAATTTGTAGAGAAGAAAAAAAAGACCAGTTGAGATAAAAATCAGTAATTATAAAATTTATTATTTGAAATGAAATAATATGCTAACACAATATAGAAAAACAATAATAAAAACAACACTACTAAAAAAGGTAAATAATACATAGATTGTTATTATAATAATTTCACTGTGTATTGGAAAAATAGTAAATATATTTAAATAATAATAAAATAATTGAAAAATATTAAAAAGCAATGTTTAAATAGAATTAAATTTTACAAATAAATAGGAACTGGAAGGAACTCGTGTTTATGTAAAGTATAGCGTATTGTGAAAAAAAAATTTAATTTATGAATGAAGTTCGATGATTATTGTCATTTGTAAGAGATTTGATTGAGATATTTCGTAATAACTAAGGACACTGCTATACGTTCTACTTAACAGTCTAAAATCTAGTCTATAATCTAATGTATAGTCTAGTCTATAGTCTAGTCTATAGTCTAGTCTATAGTCTAGTCTAGTCTAGTCTAGTCTATAGTCTAGTCTATAGTCTAGTCTATAGTCTAGTCTAGTCTATAGTCTAGTCTATAGTCTATAGTCTAGTCTATAGTCTAGTCTATAGTCTAGTCTATAGTCTAGTCTAGTCTGGTCTATAGTCTAGTCTATAGTCTGGTCTATAGTCTAGTCTATAGTCTGGTCTATAGTCTAGCCTACAGTCTAGCCTATAGTCTAGTCTATAGTCTAGTCTATAGTCTAGTCTACAGTCTAGTCTACAGTATAGTCTACAGTATAGTCTAGTCTATAGTCTAGTCTATAGTCTAGTCTATAGTCTAGTCTATAGTCTAGTCTATAGTCTAGTCTATAGTCTAGTCTATAGTCTAGTCTACAGTCTAGTCTACAGTATAGTCTACAGTATAGTCTACAGTATAGTCTAGTCTATAGTCTAGTCTGTAGTCTAGTCTATAGTCTAGTCTATAGTCTAGTCTATAGTCTAGTCTATAGTCTAGTCTATAGTCTAGTCTATAGTCTGGTCTATAGTCTCGTCAATAGTCAATCTAGGATATAGACTTGTCTATAATCTAGGATACAGACTAGTCTATAGTGTAGCATATAATCTAGTCCATAGTCTAGTCTAGTCCGTAATCTAGTCTGTAGTATAGTTTCTACTTTAGTCTATAGTCTAGTCTGTAGTCTAGTCTGTAGTCTAGTCTATAGTCTAGTCTATAGTCTAGTCTATAATCTAGCCTATAGTCTAGTCTATAGTCTAGTCTATAGTCTAGTCTATAGTCTAGTCTATAGTCTAGTCTATAGTCTAGTCTATAGTCTAGTCTATAGTCTAGTCTATAGTCTAGTCTATAGTCTAGTCTATAGTCTAGTCTATAGTCTAGTCTATAGTCTAGTCTATAGTCTAGTCTATAGTCTAGTCTATAGTCTAGTCTATAGTCTAGTCTATAGTCTAGTCTATAGTCTAGTCTATAGTCTAGTCTATAGTCTAGTCTATAGTCTAGTCTATAGTCTAGTCTATAGTCTAGTCTATAGTCTAGTCTATAGTCTAGTCTATAGTCTAGTCTATAGTCTAGTCTATAGTCTAGTCTATAGTCTAGTCTATAGTCTAGTCTATAGTCTAGTCTATAGTCTAGTCTATACAGTCTAGTCTAAGTCTAGTCTACAGTCTAGTCTACAGTATAGTCTAGTCTATAGTGTCAGTCTATAGTCTAGTCTATAGTCTAGTCTATAGTCTAGTCTAAGTCTAGTCTATAGTCTAGTCTATAGTCTAGTCTATAGTCTAGTCTATAGTCTAGTCTATAGTCTAGTCTATAGTCTAGTCTATAGTCTAGTCTATAGTCTAGTCTATAGTCTAGTCTATAGTCTAGTCTATAGTTAGTCTACAGTCTAGTCTACAGTCTAGTTACAGTCTAGTCTACAGTATAGTCTACAGTACAGTCTACAGTATAGTCTAGTCTATAGTCTAGTCTATACTCTAGTCTATAGTCTAGTCAGTAGTCTAGTCTATAGTCTAGTCTATAGTCTAGTCTATAGTCTAGTCTACAGTATAGTCTACAGTACAGTCTACAGTATAGTCTACAGTATAGTCTAGTCTATAGTCTAGTCTATAGTCTAGTCTATAGTCTAGTCTATAGTCTAGTCTATAGTCTAGTCTATAGTCTAGTCTATAGTCTAGTCTATAGTCTAGTCTATAGTCTAGTCTATAGTCTAGTCTATAGTCTAGTCTATAGTCTAGTCTATAGTCTAGTCTATAGTCTAGTCTATAGTCTAGTCTATAGTCTAGTCTATAGTCTAGTCTATAGTCTAGTCTATAGTATAGTCTATAGTCTAGTCTATAGTCTAGTCTATAGTCTAGTCTATAGTCTAGTCTATAGTCTAGTCTATAGTCTAGTCTATAGTCTAGTCTATAGTCTAGTCTATAGTCTAGTCTATAGTCTAGTCTACAGTCTAGTCTACAGTCTAGTCTACAGTCTAGTCTACAGTATAGTCTACAGTACAGTCTACAGTATAGTCTAGTCTATAGTCTAGTCTATAGTCTAGTCTATAGTCTAGTCAGTAGTCTAGTCTATAGTCTAGTCTATAGTCTAGTCTATAGTCTAGTCTATAGTCTAGTCTATAGTCTAGTCTATAGTCTAGTCTATCTAGTCTAGTCTATAGTCTAGTCTATAGTCTAGTATATAGTCTAGTCTAAAGTCCAGTCTATAGTCTAGTCTATAGTCTAGTCTATTGTCAAGTCTATAGTCTAGTCTATAGTCTAGTCTAAAGTCTGGTCTATAGTCTAGTCTATAGTCTAGTCTATAGTCAAGTCTATAGTCTAGTCTATAATCTAGTCTCTAGTCTAGTCTATAGTCGAGTCTATAGTCTAGTCTATGGTCTAGTATATAGCCTAGTCTATAGTCTAGTCTATAGTCTAGTCTATAGTCTAGTCTATAGTCTAGTCTATAGTCTAGTCTATAGTCTAGTCTATAGTCTAGTCTATAGTCTAGTCTATAGTCTAGTCTATAGTCTAGTCTATAGTCTAGTCTAGTCTATAGTCTAGTCTATAGTCTAGTCTATAGTCTAGTCTATAGTCTAGTCTAGTCTATAGTCTAGTCTATAGTCTAGTATAGTCTAGTCTATAGTCCAGTCTATAGTCTAGTCTGTAGTCTAGTCTGTAGTCTAGTCTATAGTCTAGTCTATAGTCTAGCTTATAGTCTAGTCTATAGTCTGGTCTATAGTCTCGTCAATAGGCAATCTAGGATATAGACTTGTCTATAATCTAGGATACAGACTAGTCTATAGTGTAGCATATAATCTAGTCCATAGTCTAGTCTAGTCCGTAATCTAGTCTGTAATATAGTTTCTACTCTAGTCTATAGTCTATTCTGTAGTCTAGTCTATAGTCTAGTCTATAGTCTAGTCTATGGTCTAGTCTACAGTCTAGTCTGTAGTCTAGTCTATAGTCTAGTCTATGGTCTAGTATATAGCCTAGTCTATAGTCTAGCCTATGGTCTAGTCTATAGTCTAGTCTATGGTCTAGTCTATAGTTTAGTCTATAGTCAGGTCTATAGTCTAGTATATAGCCTAGTCTATAGTCTAGTCTATGGTCTAGTATACAGTCTAGTCTATAGTCTAGTCTATAGTCTAGTATATAGTCTAGTCAATACTCTTGTCTATAGTCTAGTCTATAGTCAAGTCTATAGTCTAGTCTATAGTCTAGTCTATAGTCTAGTCTATAGTCTAGTCTATAGTCTAGTCTATAATATAGTCTATAGTCTAGTCTATATTCTAGTCTATAGTCTAGTCTATAGTCTAGTCTATATTCTAGTCTATAGTCTAGTCTATAGTCTAGTCTATAGTCTAGTCTATAGTCTAGTCTATAGTCTAGTCTATAGTCTAGTTTATAGTCTAGTATATAGTCTAGTTTATAGTCTAGTATATAGTCTAGTCTACACTAGTCTATAGTCTAGTCTATAATCTAGGATATAGACTAGTCTATAGTGTAGCCAATAATCTAGTCTATAGTTTAGTCTATAGCCTAGTCTATAGTCTAAATAATTTGACTTTGACGAAGAAAATTAATAAAAAATACTAACATAAAATTCGCTATTTTCTATCAATGAAAATTAAAAGTTTATTAAACTTGAATAGTTAATACTTTCAATACAACTGTTTGTAGTTGCAAACAACTTAAAATAGCGGTTTGTTAATACCAACTCTACCTCTGATAAGGCTTTTCAGCCTCAATTCCAACTGAAGAATTTCCATATTAAAACTAACACTTCAGTACATTTGTGATGACAGCAATATGCGCGACAATTGCAACTGCAACGCTTCTTTTTTTCTCATTTTCTTCTCACTATTGAAGCGCACTAGTGAGGCAATTAAATTCAGTGATGTGTAAATTTAAAAATTACGATAATAATAATTTTTTATTTTGTTGTGTTTTTTTATTATTATTTTTTAATAAAGTGCAACAATTCAATTTCATATTGTCCAATTGTCTGAGCGGTAAAAATAAAAATAAAGCAAAAATAGCAACTGGCAGACAAAAATAGCAATAAAAAATGTTTAATATTAAAATAAAAAACAACAACAACGCTATAAATGTATAATTCAACAGTTTCTTTTTTGCATATTTTGCATTATTTTTATATGCAACCCCAGAGTCAATGCCACAACAACCACATGTTGCCTTGCCACAACAAAAGCAGAATGTGTGTAAAAAATCCTGAAATTCAGATATGTAAAGGAATGCTATTACATGTTGTTAATATTATTAATTTAAGTACACTTCTGGTTTTATTTTCTAATTAATTAATTTATTTGTGTTTTTATTTTAACATGATTTCCTTTATCTAAATTTAAATCATTAATACAAATTAATACAAAAATATAATTTATTTGTTCAACTTTCTAACTGTTCAATAATTAAACCATATTGTTTTAATGCATTGATAATTTTTTATTTAAGTAATTTATGAGTTCAATAAAGTAATAAAATATTTAAATTTGTCTTATTAAAACTTCTCTGAAACCAGCAACCGGTTCCAATTGTGGGTTTTTTTGTGCACTAAATCGAAAAAAGAAACAAACAAGTTCAGTTTTTCGATGTTAACGCCTTTTTGAAAATTATTATTTGTTTTTAATCAATTTTAAAGGTGTTAGCGAAAAAATATAATAAATAAATAAATATTTTAATAAGACATTAAATGAAACAATTAAACATTTAAATTGCTACAAAAAGCCATAAATAATGAAAATTTTTATGCAAATCAATTATTGTCTGAATTAAATTCATAAATAATTTTTACTTTACTGAACTAGTGCCTAATTGACATATAACTGAACACTAAATTGACCTCCAGCATATTGATGAAATTCGTATTGATATTACAGAAATTTTTCATAATTCTTACTTCAACTCTATTGTTATCACAAATATTAAAGAACAACTTATTAAAATGCAACATTTTCTTGCCACTATTTTCATATAAGTGATTTTTGCGCCATTATATAACACATGTCACCTGGCAATGTAACGCGGAAAAAGTAAAAAAATTAAACGCACAGCTACTGACAAACTGAAACCACAACAGCAGCCTCTGAAGGAAGTTTAAAAGTTAATCAAAAGCGCTCACTGCCAACCAACAATGTAACCAGACATACCAACATCACTGCAATAAAACACAGCAACATGTTCAGAAAAAGCAAAGCAACAAATTAAGCTCAAATACAATTTAAAGAAACATTTACCAACAACAACAAATAGTACAGTTCTAGTTCAGTTCTAGTACAGTTCTAGTTCAGTTCTAGTTCAGTTCTAGTTCAGTTCTAGTTCAGTTCTAGTTCAGTTCTAGTTCAGTTCTAGTTCAGTTCTAGTTCAGTTCTAGTTCAGTTCTAGTTCTGTTCTAGTTCTGTTCTAGTTCTGTTCTAGTTCTGTTCTAGTTCTGTTCTAGTTCTGTTCTAGCTCAGTTCTAGCTCAGTTCTAGTTCTGTTCTAGTTCTGTTCTAGTTCTGTTCTAGTTCTGTTCTAGTTCTGTTCTAGTTCTGTTCTAGTTCTGTTCTAGTTCTGTTCTAGTTCTGTTCTAGTTCTGTTCTAGTTCTGTTCTAGTTCTGTTCTAGTTCTGTTCTAGTTCTGTTTCTAGTTCTGTTCTAGTTCTGTTCTAGTTCTGTTCTAGTTCTGTTCTAGTTCTGTTCTAGTTCTGTTCTAGTTCTGTTCTAGTTCTGTTCTAGTTCTGTTCTAGTTCTGTTCTAGTTCTGTTCTAGTTCTGTTCTAGTTCTATTCTTGTTCTGTTCTAGTTCTGTTCTAGTTCTGTTCTAGTTCTGTTCTAGTTCTGTTCTAGTTCTGTTCTAGTTCTGTTCTAGTTCTGTTCTAGTTCAGTTCTAGTTCGGTTCTGTTATTGTTCTGTTCTAGTTCAGTTCTAGTTCAGTTCTAGTTCTAGTTCAGTTCTAGTTCAGTTCTAGTTCAGTTCTAGTTCAGTTCTAGTTCAGTTCTAGTTCAGTTCTAGTTCAGTTCTAGTTCAGTTCTAGTTCAGTTCTAGTTCAGTTCTAGTTCAGTTCTAGTTCAGTTCTAGTTCAGTTCTAGTTCAGTTCTAGTTCAGTTCTAATTCAGTTCTAGTTCAGTTCTAGTTCAGTTCTAGTTCAGTTCTAGTTCAGTTCTAGTTCAGTTCTAGTTCAGTTCTAGTTCAGTTCTAGTTCAGTTCTAACTTCAGTTCTAGTTCAGTTCTAGTTCAGTTCTAGTTCAGTTCTAGTTCAGTTCTAGTTCAGTTCTAGTTCAGTTCTAGTTCAGTTCTAGTTCAGTTCTAGTTCAGTTCTAGTTCAGTTCTAGTTCAGTTCTAGTTCAGTTCTAGTTCAGTTCTAGTTCAGTTCTAGTTCAGTTCTAGTTCAGTTCTAGTTCAGTTCTAGTTCAGTTCTAGTTCATTTCTAGTTCAGTTCTAGTTCAGTTCTAGTTCAGTTCTAGTTCAGTTCCAGTTCAGTTCTAGTTCAGTTCTAGTTCAGTTCTAGTTCAGTTCTAGTTCAGTTCAGTTCAGTTCTAGTTCAGTTTCTAGTTCAGTTCTAGTTCAGTTCTAGTTCAGTTCTAGTTCAGTTCTAGTTCAGTTCTAGTTCAGTTCTAGTTCAGTTCTAGTTCAGTTCTAGTTCAGTTCTAGTTCAGTTCTAGTTCAGTTCTAGTTCAGTTCTAGTTCAGTTCTAGTTCAGTTCTAGTTCAGTTCTAGTTCTAGTTCAGTTCTAGTTCAGTTCTAGTTCAGTTCTAGTTCTTGTTCAATTCTAGTTCTTGTTCAGTTCTAGTTCAGTTCTAGTTCTAGTTCAGTTCTAGTTCAGTTCTAGTTCAGTTCTAGTTCATTTCTAGTTCAGTTCTAGTTCAGTTCTAGTACAGTTGCAGTTCAGTTCTAGTTCAGTTCCGGTTCAGTTCTAGTTCAGTTCTAGTTCAGTTCTAGTTCTAGTTCAGTTCTAGTTGAGTTCTAGTTCAGTTCTAGTTCAGTTCTAGTTCAGTTCTAGTTCAGTTCTAGTTCAGTTTTAGTTCAGTTCTAGTTCAGTTCTAGTTCAGTTATAGCTCAGTTCTAGTTCAGTTCTAGTTCAGTTCTAGTTCAGTTCTAGTTCAGTGCTAGTTCAGTTCTAGTTCAGTTCTAGTTCAATTCTAGTTCACTTCTAGTTCTGTTCTAATTCAGTTCTAGTTCGTTTAGTTATGGTTAGTTCAAAAAAGTCTTGGACATGATTTTAGTGTCAAGAGTTTTGAAATACATATGTGTATTAAAGTTAAAAAATAAAATTTATTTTAGTGTGAATAAATTGTTCGTTGGGTCCCAATACATTTTGTATGTGAGAGATACTTTATATGGGGACAAAATATTTAAATAGGTGAAGATGAGCAACAACTAGGGTATTGAGGAGGCAATGTTCAGTATTTAAAAAAGGCAAGACTTACTGTAGGAAAAAATATATTAAATGACATGAAAATAAAGTAATTAATATTTTTTTAACAATTTCAGCTATTTAGAGAAAAAGAAGTTTAAAAACCAGAGTACAGATCTACATATTTCTAAATTTAAAATTCAATATACTTTTGAGAAATCATTATCTTTACAGCTTAAAAATTCCCCTACCTTACTTGTCATTTATTAATTTATTTATATAAATTTTTATTAATTTATACAACAAAAAAATCTTTTTTCGTCATTCCGACCAACTTGTCTTGTCAAATTATAGCACGCGTCATAATTGAAATCAACCACAACCAGTTAAACCACTCAAAATTTAAATCTTTATCTTGAAAAAAAAAAATTAAAAATAAAATTAAGAAAAATACAAACACAATAAAAAGTCGCCCCCAATATCCGAACAATAAAACTGATATCGGCTTCACTACTTATAAATTATTTAAATAAAAACAAAAGCAAATGTAAAAAAAATGTATAAAAGAATTAAAAAACATGAACTTCCAAACACAAACATTTAAAACTCTATCTATAACGACAATCTTGAAAAATATGATTTTTTGGCAAAAATTTGAAAAGCAAATAAAATAAATATCAAATCAACAAAGAGTTTGTTAACGAAAAATTTCGAGAATTTTTTTAGGGCATTGGGAGAATTTTGAATGAGCTATATACTGTCTTATAGAACATAAGTTAAGAATGGAAGAACTTAGGAAACAAAGTTCTCGTGGAAGCAAAACAATTCACATTTTAAAATATGCGTTCCCAGGGGACTGGTAATATTCCCATTTTTACTGTTTCGAACATCTTTAGGGTTTATTTTAAGCTTCGCCAACAAGCGATAGTGTATTTCGAAAAACTCTCGTCCGAACGATAAAAGTTCTATTCAACCGATATCGAATGGGTTTAATCGGATTTAATGCACTGGAAATGTTGTACAGTTGGCTCATATCTACTGTAGCGTACAAATCCAGGAATTTTATTTTAATTTCATTTTACAACTTCTAACATAAAAGGGCAAATAGACAAAAAGCGTAGTAAATTTGAAATTTATGTTAATCGAAATTAAATTCATATCAGAATTGTGATAAAACACAATCAAATTCTTAATGGCAACAATTCTTTTGAAAAGCAACCCAAACTCTCTGGCTGTCACCACATAATGTTCATATTGTGGTATTTTACTTATTAAACGAACATAAAATTGAATTTTAAATTTCAAATAAGATTTTGATATGGATTTTTTTTTTGTGTTTTGTATTTTGATTTTTAATAATTTAAAAAAATACAATAGTTTTGTTATTATATCATTGTTGTTGTTTTTTGTTTTAAATATTTATCTCGACATGCAATGACACTTTAATGATATTTATCTTGTATCACTATTTATTCCAGTCTTTTTTTTTTTTTGTTGCATTTAAAAAATATTATAGTTTTATTTCTATTTTATTACAAATTCATGTTTAATTTGTTGCTACTTTGTGTGGTGTGGCAAATTCTTTTTTTTAAATTTTTTTAATATACTCTAAGTTATTAACATTTTAATGATAAAATATAAATAAAATGTATTTAGTTGTAAACTAAATACTTCAACAACATTGTTGTTGGTCGACGGCAACATTTCCGCCTTGTTTGCATGTCAATTAATATTTTATTACGATTTCAAAATGAGAGAGATTTTAATCTGAAAGTGATTAGAAAAATAAACAAAAATTTAAAAAGATTTCGAACTCTATTCTATTCTATTCAGTTCTAGTTCGATTCTAATTAGTGCAGTTCTAGTTCAGTTCAGTTCTAGTACAATTCTAGTACAGTTTTAGTTCAGTTCTAGTTCAGTTCTAGTTCAGTTCTAGTTCAGTTCTAGTTCAGTTCTAGTTCTGTTCTAGTTCAGTTCTAGTTCAGTTCTAGTTCAGTTCTAGTTCAGTTCTAGTTCAGTTCTAGTTCAGTTCTAGTTCAGTTCTATCTCAGTTCTATTTCAGTTTTAGTTCAGTTCTAGTTCTGTTCTAGTTCTGTTCTAGTTGTGTTCTAGTTGTGTTCTAGTTGTGTTCTAGTTGTGTTCTAGTTGTGTTATAGTTGTGTTCTAGTTGTGTTCTTGTTGTGTTCTAGTTGTGTTCTAGTTCTGTTCTAGTTCTGTTCTAGTTCAGTTCTAGTTCTGTTCTAGTTCTGTTCTAGTTCTGTTCTAGTTCTGTTCTAGTTCTAGTTCTGCTCTAGTTCTGTTCTAGTTCTGTTCTAGTTCTATTCTAGTTCTGTTCTAGTTCTGTTCTGTTCTGTTCTAGTTCTGTTCTAATTCTGTTATAGAACTATTCTATTTCTGTTCCAGTTCGGTTCTAGTTCAGTTCTATTTCGGCTTTGATTCAATTTAAAGGAAGTTTTGAATATTTTTTAGTGTCAAGAGTTTTGAATTAAAGCAATATTATGTTTTGTGTATTAAACTAAAAATGTTATTCATAAAACACAAAATTATTCATGGTTTATTATAACATTCATTAAGAATTTAACTGACTGATTTAATCACATCAAATAATGAAAATTAAAAAAAAAAATTATCGACCTTAATCGAATTCTACGAAAAAAGGGAGCTCATACAGAACAAAACGATAAAAATAACAAACGCCTACAATTAAATATAAAAAAAATAACAATAACAACAACGTGAAAAAAATGAAATAAAATATTGCAAATAGCGATAAAAATATAAAATACAACAAATTTTTGTACGTGTTTGTTGTCGTTTAGAATTGAAATTATTATCGCGCACTTCTTTTGTTGTAGAAGGTTTTTTCTTCCATTATTGTTGTTGTACTGATAATATTTTTTTTTTTATTGCCTTTAGAAAGTATTTGTAGAATAAACTTCACACTCAAACACACAACATTTAGCAAATAATATTAAATACTTTTATTTCAAATTCACTTTTATTTCTTGGTATTTGTGTGAGAAAAGATAACAAACAAACGAAGAGATTTCATTTTGAAAGTTAGTAAATAATGGAAATAAATGCGAAAAATGGCTTGATTGTATTGTGAAAACAAAATGGCGTTCACGGATTTGTAAGCAAGTATATGTGGGCCTGCAGTAAGCAAAGCCTGGTGGCGTTGGTTGGTTGGTCCAACAATAAAATAAAATTTAAATATTTACATGAAGCAAATGCTAAAGAAATAAGCCAAAACTAAAATTTAAGCTGAAACAGAAACTTAGCTGTGAACTAAACTTTGAAGTGATATCAGTTGTAAGATAAAGTAGAAATACGAATACGAAATAAAGTGATTCATATAGAATTCTTTTTTTTTTTTTTGTTGAGTTTTTTTTTTAATCACTGCAAAAATAATACGAGGGTTGAGAGAAGAATTCTCCATAAATTTTCTCCTTATAAAGAACATTCGCAAAATTTTCTTTTTGTAGAGAATTTTTGCAAACTTCTCTTTTTCAAAATTCTCTTTTTATAGGGAATTTTCGCAAAATTCTCTATTATAGCAAATTTTCGTAAAATTCTCTTTTATAGAAAATTTTCGCAAAATTCTCTTTTGTAGAAAATTTTCGCAAAATTCTCTTTTATAGAAAATTTTTGCAAAATTATCTTTTATCGAAAATTTTCGCAAAATTCTCTTTTATAGAGAAATTTTCGCAAAATTCTCTTTTATAGAAAATTTTCGCAAAAGTTCTATTTTATAGAAAATCTTCGCAAAAATTCCCTCTTTTATAGAAAATTTTCGGAAAATTCTCTCTTTTATAGAAAATTTTCTCTTTTATAGAAAATTTTCGGAAAATCCTCTCTTCTCTTTTATAGAAAATTTTCGGAAAATCCTCTCTTTTATAGAAAATTTTCGCAAAAGTTCTATTTTATAGAAAATTTTCGGAAAATTCTCTCTTTTATAGAAAATTTTCGGAAAATTCTCTCTTTTATAGAAAATTTTCGGAAAATTCTCTCTCTTTTATAGAAAACTTGAGGAAAATTCTCACTTTTATAGAAAATTGGCCTCCGGTAGGTTAGTGTTCTAGACTGGTAGACCAGAGGTGGTGGGTTCGATTCCCACCGGAGGCACTGGTTAAGGAGCGCACAACAGGCCCGATAGAGGCCTAGGTGTATTTCTTCGGATTTGATGTATATACATCCTCCTTTCAAACTAACTAACTAACTATAGAAAATTTGCGGAAAATTCCCTTTTTATAGAAAATTTGCGGAAAATTCTACTTTTTTTATAGAAAATTTTCGGAAAATTTCCTTTATAGAGAATTTTTGTAAAATTCTCGCTTTTAAGAAAATATTCGGAAATTTTCGCTTTTAAGAAAATATTCGGAAAATTCTCTCTTGTATAGAAATATTTCTGAAAATTCTCTCTTTTATAGAAAATTTTCTGAAAATTTTCTTTTACTAGATAATTTTCGGAAAATTCTCTCTTTATAGATAATTTTCGGAAAATTCTCTCTTTTATAGAAAATTTTAACAAAATTCTCTCTTTTATAGAAAAATTTTCGGTAAATTCTCTCTTTTATAGAAAATTTTCGGAAATTCTAGCAATGACTAAACTGAACTAGTAACTGAAACTAGAACTGAACTAGATACTGAAACTAGAACTGAACTAGAACTGAACTAGAACTGAACTAGACTGAACTAGAATGAACTAGAACTGAACTAGAACTGAACTAGATGAACTAGAACTGAACTAGAACTGAACTAGAACTGAACTAGAACTGAACTAGAACTGAACTAGAAACTGAACTAGAACTGAACTAGAACTGAACTAGAACTGAACTAGAAACTGAACTAGAAACTGAACTAGAATGACTAGAACTGACTAGAACTGAACTAGAACTGAACTAGAACTGAACTAGAACTGAACTAGAACTGAACTAGAACTGAACTAGAAACTGAACTAGAACTGAACTAGAACTGAACTAGAACTGAACTAGAACTGAACTAGAACTGAACTAGAACTGAACTAGAACTGAACTAGAACTGAAACTAGAACTGAACTAGAACTGAACTAGAACTGAACTAGAACTGAACTAGAAACTGAACTAGAACTGAACTAGAACTGAACTAGAACTGAACTAGAACTGAAATAGAACTGAAATAGAACTGAAATAGAAACTGAACTAGAACTGAACTAGAACTGAACTAGAACTGAACTAGAACTGAACTAGAACTGAACTAGAACTAAGAACTGAACTAGATCTGAACTAGAACTGAACTATAGAAAATTTTCGCAAAATTCTCTCTTTTATAGAAAATTTTCGCCAAATTTCGGAAAATTCTCTTTTGTAGCAATTTTTCCCAAAATTCTCTTTTTTAAAGAAAATTTTCGGAAAATTCTCTATTTTATAAAAAAATTTTTTTTATAAAAAAATTTCGGAAATTCTCTTTTTTATAGAAAATGTTCGGAAAATTTTCTCTTTTAAAGAAAAGTTTCGGAAAATTCTCTTTTCTTTATTTCTTTAAAATTTTACAAATATTACTTTTTATAGAAAATTAAAAAAAAAATCCTTTTTTTACAGATTTTTCTCGAAATAAACAGTCGATCCTCGTTATTACACTTAGCGAAATGAAACAAATTAAATTTCCTTGCCAATATAAAGGGGGATGCAGACCGAAAACGAAGAGGAAGGAGTGAGAAAAAAGATGTACATGTTAAAAATTTACAGAAATATCGCGTGTTTTACCAACTTCAAGATTGTTTCAAGAGGATAAACCATGTTTTCAGGTGCTACTTACTCTATTCATATGGAAATTTTTTTCCTTATTGCTGCTGCTGCTGCTGTTTATTGTACTTCTTGTCTATTTCCCAATACACTACACATGGAATATATATGGAGTACTACTCGTACTAGTAGTTGAATAGTGAAAGAAATAAAAAAAATATATAAACTAAACTTTATCTGTTCTAGAAAATAAAATATTTGGCGCGAAACGTGTTCTTGTGACTGTCTTATATTGTTGGTAAAATCTATTTCTTTTATTTAAGGTTTTAATGCACGTTTCTTTTTTATTTGTAGATTTTGTTTGCTGCATTAAAGGAGCAACAAAAAACTTAACTCGTTATCACCAGCAATACCAACCAACCGACCAATCGTGCTAAAAACATAATGAAATTGCCAATACAAAAAATTAAAAAAAATATAGAGATTTATTTAACACATCCAACACACTCTTTATGATTTTTTTTTTGTAAAGGAAGAAAGAATAAGCAAATCTGTATTGCATTTTACCAATATTTCTGGTGAATTTTTTCAGCCATTTGAGACCATTATCATAGATATAAATACGCCAATACAGAAAGTATTGTTGTAAACCAAAAAAAAAATCTAATTCTGTTTTAGAAGATAAGGGGAAAAGTAATTTCTACAAAAAACAGTTAGAGAAGTAGCAACAATCAAGAGAAATTTTGGTAAACGACTTTTCACTTGAACCAGCAATATTTATTTCTAACAAGGAAAAACACTATAGAAACATTATATAAAACAAAAACCTACTGATGATGTTAACGATGTTCAAGAAGATGAATGTTTTATTAGCAACGATCAACAACAAGAGCACTTTTCATAACTCAAACCATCACACTACTCCTCCTATAAAACACCATCTTATTCATAAAATTTAACTTGCTCGAAAAAAAAAAAAACTCCAATTTTATTAGTTGCTTTCCATGGCTGTTCGAATTAAACTGATCATAACACTATCTTTTTTTTGCCCTTTAGACTTTGAGACTTAAGAACTCTCAGTAAGACCATCAGTCAGTCAGCTTGCTTTTATTTATATTCTGACCAAAACTGATTGATATTGACATCATCTTTATTTAACTCAACGAGCCGTGAAAGTGTTATAATGCAACCGTACATTAAACGCCAAAAGTCGTCTTTTTCCGACATACACAGGCTCACACTCACACTAACAAGTTTTCTCATATGGTTTATGAGGGTCCATGAATGAGCTTGATGTGTTTGATGATGCTGGCTGGATGAATGGTGTTGATGATGATGATGATGGGGCTAATGTCCGTCATCATAATTTTTTTTTGTATGTTGGTTTTGTTTAAGTCTTTTGTAAATGTTTGATTTAGTCTTGTTATATTAAAATTATACTGTTGTAAGTAGATCATTGATTGGAGATTTTATTTTGCTGGGAGAATAAGATCATGGGATAGAAATGTGTAAGTTAAAAAGAAAAATCTTGTACTCAGATTAACTTAAATGCTTATGGAAACCAAAACTGAACTAGATCTGCAACTAGAACTTAACTAGAACTGTACTAGAACTGAAATAGAACCGAATTAGAACTGAACTAGAACTGCACTAGATCTGAACTAGAACTGAACTGAACTAAACTAGAACTAAACTAGAACTGAACTAGAACTGAACTAGAACTGAACTAGAACTGAACTAGAACTGAAACTAGAACTGAACTAGAACTGAACTAGAACTGAACTAGAACTGAACTAGAACTGAACTAGAAACTGAACTAGAACTGAACTTGAACTGAACTAGAAACTGAACTAGAACTGAACTAGAACTGAACTAGAACTGAACTAGAACTGAACTAGAACTGAACTAGAACTGAACTAGAACTGAACTAGAACTGAACTAGAACCTGAACTAGAACTGAACTAGAACTGAACTAGAACTGAACAGAACTGAACTAGAACTGAACTTAGAACTGAACTAGAACTGAACTAGAACTGAACTAGAACTGAACTAGAACTAGAACTGAACTAGAACTGAACTAGAACTGAACTAGAACTGAACTAGAACTAGAACTGAACTAGAACTAGAACTGAACTAGAACTGAACTAGAACTGAACTAGAACTGAACTAGAACTGAACTAGAACTGAACTAGAACTGAACTAGAACTGAACTAGAACTGAACTAGAACTGAACTAGAACTGAACTAGAACTGAACTAGAACTGAACTAGAACTGAACTAGAACTGAACTAGAACTGAACTAGAACTGAACTAGAACTGAACTAGAACTGAACTAGAACTGAACTAGAACTGAACTAGACTGAACTAGAACTGAAGACTGAACTAGAACTGAACTAGAACTGAACTAGAACTGAACTAGAACTGAACTAGAACTGAACTAGAACTGAACTAGAACTGAACTAGAACTAGAACTGAACTAGATCTGAACTAGAACTGAACTATAAATGAACTAGAACTAAACTAGAACTGAACTAGAACTGAACTAGAACTGAACTAGAACTGAACTAGAACTGAACTAGAACTGAACTAGAACTGAACTAGAACTGAACTAGAACTGAACTAGAACTGAACTAGAACTGAACTAGAACTGAACTAGAACTGAACTAGAACTGAACTAGAACTGAACTAGAACTGAACTAGAACTGAACTAGAACTGAACTAGAACTGAACTAGAACTGAACTAGAACTGAACTAGAACTGAACTAGAACTGAACTAGAACTGAGCTAGAACTGAACTAGAACTGAACTAGAACTGAACTAGAACTGAACTAGAACTGAACTAGAACTGAACTAGAACTGAACTAGAACTGAACTAGAACTGAACTAGAACTGAACTAGAACTGAACAAGAACTGAACTAGAACTGAACTAGAACTGAACTAGAACTGAACTAGAACTGAACTAGAACTGAACTAGAACTGAACTAGAACTGAACTAGAACTGAACTAGAACTGAACTAGAACTGAACTGAACTAGAACTGAACTAGAACTGAACTGGAACTGAACTAGAACTGAAATAAAACTGAACTAGAACTGAACTAGAACTGAACTAGAACTGAACTAGAACTGAATTAGAACTGAATTAGAACTGAACTAGAACTGAACTAGAACTGAACTAGAACTGAACTAGAACTGAACTAGAACTGAATTGAACTACAACTGGACTAGAACTGAACTAGAACTAGAACTGAACTAGAACTGAACTAGAATTGAACTAGAACTGAACTAGAACTGAACTAGAACTGAACTAGAACTGAACTAGAACTGAACTAGAACTGAACTTGAACTGAACTAGAACTGAACTAGAACTGAACTAGAGCTGAACTAGAACTGAACTAGAACTGAACTAGAACTGAACTAGAACTGAACTAGAACTGAACTAGAACTGAACTAGAACTGAACTAGAACTGAACTAGAACTGAACTAGAACTGAACTAGAACTGAACTAGAACTGAACTAGAACTGAACTAGAACTGAACTAGAACTGAACTAGAACTGAACTAGAACTGAACTAGAACTGAACTAGAACTGAACTAGAACTGAACTAGAACTGAACAAGAACTGAACTAGAACTGAACTAGAACTGAACAAGAACTGAACTAGAACTGAACTAGAACTGAACTAGAACTGAACTAGAACTGAACTAGAACCGAACTAGAATTGAACTAGAACTGAACTAGAACTGAACTAGACCTAAACTAGACCTAAACTAGACCTAAACTAGAACTGAACTAGAACTGAACTAGAACTGAACTAGAACTGAACTAGAACTGAACTAGAACTGAACTAGAACTGAACTAGAACTGAACTAAAACTGAACTAGAACTGAACTAGAACTGAACTAGAACTGAACTAGAACTGAACTAGAACTGAACTAGAACTGAACTAGAACTGAACTAGAACTGAACTAGAACTGAACTAGAACTGAACTAGAACTGAACTAGAACTGAACTAGAACTGAACTAGAACTGAACTAGAACTGAACTAGAACTGAACTAGAACTGAACTAGAACTGAACTAGAACTGAACTAGAACTGAACTAGAACTAGAACCGACTAGAATTGAACTAGAACTGAACTAGAACTGAACTAGACCTAAACTAGAACTGAACTAGAACTGAACTAGAACTGAACTAGAACTGAACTAGAACTGAACTGAACTAGAACTGAACTAGAACTGAACTAGAACTGAACTAGAACTGAACTAGAACTGAACTAGAACTGAACTAGAACTGAACTAGAACTGAACTAGAACTGAACTAGAACTGAACTAGAACTGAACTAGAACTGAACTAGAACTGAACTAGAACTGAACTAAAACTGAACTAGAACTGAACTAGAACTGAAGTAGAACTTAGGTAGAGATGAAGTAGAACTGAACTAGATAATAAATTAACTGAACGGTTACAGAATTTCAACAATTAAGACCCCTCTAGCGTCACATATTTCCCTTGTTTCTATAACCTTTAATCCTAGATTTGCCTATCAATAATTACACTTTAACCTCACTTTTAACAACAAACAACTAAATTCATATTTGCAACAGCAACAAAAAAACTAAAATAAATTTATTTTATTTGTACTTGAACTATAGCAGCAAGTGCATTAGAAATATGTAATTTGTGGCAGTTTCAAGTAAAAACTAAAATTTTAAAATTTATAATAAAGAAACAACTTAAAACAACTAATAATATTTTAATATAATAAACGTGTTTCATATGAAAAGAAATAGAAAACAGACAGATAATATTTTTTCTTAGGAAAATAATGAAATAGTTTATTAAAAATCGTGATTAATTCACACCCCAACTGGTAAGAAAAAAATCGGAAAAAATTATAATTTTTGAACAAATTTTTAAAACTTATTACAAAAAAATACGTTTATAAATATTGTGTTAAAATAATTATACCTCAGGCTTAAAAAAAAAAATTAACAAAACACCTTTTTTATTAACAGTTTAAGTTTAATAATCGTTACTCTAACAGTAACACCTTTTAAGATTTAAAAGAAACTATATACTACCAATATTGTTAAAAGTAACTTTTGGGTGAAAATTTGTTAAAACCACATAATTCCTAAAACACACCAACACCTTTAATCACACCACATGAAACTAAAATTGTATTCATGATGCAAAAAGTCCAAAAATACAAGATATGAATAAGCTGGCACCAAAACTTAAAAAAAAAACTAATTGGTAGTACAATTATTTTCAAACATGAAACCTTAGAAAGAAGCTAAGGAGTCAACATCATCAAATTGCAGGGAAACAGAAGACACAAAAAAAGAAAACCGTTAAATAGGAAAAGATGTGAAGATTTTTTTTGGTTTAGAAAATAACAGAAGTAAACATTTTCAACACTCGATTTTTTAGCACTTCTTTAAACGGAATTATAAATTACACTCAAAGAAAAATGTTACAGAAAAAAAATCAGATAAAAGTCTAACTACCATCTGCATTACTTATAACTAGTTAAATAACCAGTAATTTGATACCTAAATATGTATAATAATAATTATAAAAAATTTCATTCAAAGTTCATTAAAATATTCAAACATCAACTTTTTTACGCAAAAAATTTCTCTCAGTGCAAAATAAACCTCTCCTAAACCACCAAAAAATAATAATAATCATCTTTGCAATCATCATCATTTTTCTAACGATTTTTTTTCCTTTTAACTTTTTAAGTTTTAGATGTCGAAGTCATTGTCAGCATTAAATGAAATACAATAAAAAATCCTAGAAAAAAATTTACACGAAAATATTTATCATTCATCACTTACAATTTTCTTCATATAGAAAAAAAAGCACAACAACACAAAACAATTGGAAACAATGAGTTAAAAAAACAAATCACTACAAATAATATTATAAATAATACCAACAACAATAACAATAAATACAAACAGTTTCAAAACATTACAAATAATATTAGTAGTACAACAACAACAATATCGACACCAATAGCAATAACAAAAAAGGTTAAAACCCCAATCAACGTCATCATCATCTTCAGCATCTCGTATAAAAATAAAGAAAAACAAAAGTTTTGAACGAAAAAGGACTGGAAGCAGAAAAGTAAAATCATAAAAAGCTTGATGCTCTATAGAAAGCTTAACAATTGTAGGAATATTTTAAGATCACTTTAAAATATAACTGCATTCAAATTAAACTAACACAGAACTGGAACTGAGCTAGTACTGAACTAGACCTGGACGAGAACTGAACTAGAACTGCACCAGAACTGAACTAGAACTGAACTAGAACTGAACTAGAACTGAATTAGAACTGAACTAGAACTGAATTAGAACTGAACTAGAACTAAAACTAGAACTGAACTAGAACTGAACTAGAACTGAACTAGAACTGAACTAGAACTGAACTAGAACTGAACTAGAACTGAACTAGAACTGAACTAGAACTGAACTAGAACTGAACTAGAATTGAACCTATAACTGAACTAGAGACTGACGAGAACTGAACTAGAACTGAGACTAGAACTGAACTAGAACTGACTAGAACTGAACTAGAACTGAACTAGAACTGAAACTAGAATGAACTCGAACTAGCTAGAACTGACTAGAACTAGAACTAATTAGAACTGAACTAGAACTAAACTAGAACTGAAATAGACTGAACTAAACTTAACTAGAACTGAACTAGAACTGAAACTAGAACTGAAACTAGAACTGAACTAGAACTGAACTAGAACTGAACTAGAACTGAACTAGAACTGAACTAGAACTGAACTAAGAACTGAACTAGAACTGAACTAGAACGAACTAGAACTGAACTAGAACTGAACTAGAACTGAACTAGAACTGAACTAGAATGAACTAAACTGAACTAGAACTGAACTAGAACTGAACTAGAACTGACTAAAACTGAACTAGAACTGAACTAGAACTGAAATAGAACTGAACTGAACTAGAACTGAACTAGAACTGAACTAGAACTGAACTAGAACTGAACTAGAACTGAACTAGAACTGAACTAGAACTGAAA
The DNA here is from genome assembly GCF_015586225.1 of Lucilia sericata. NCBI lineage: Eukaryota > Metazoa > Arthropoda > Insecta > Diptera > Calliphoridae > Lucilia > Lucilia sericata. The sequence goes on along the minus strand of NW_023995165.1, from coordinate 40,033 downwards.
CTAGAACTGAACTAGAACTGAACTAGAACTGAACTAGAACTGAACTAGAACTGAACTAGAACTGAACTAGAACTGAACTAGACTGAACTAGAACTGAACTAGAACTGAACTAGAACTGAACTAGAACTGAACTAGAACTGAACTAGAACTGAACTAGAACTGAACTAGAACTGAAATAGAAAACTGAACTAGAACTGAACTAGAACTGAACTAGAACTGAACTAGAACTGAACTAGAACTGAACTAGAACTGAACTAGAACTGAACTAGAACTGACTAGACTGAACTAGAACTAGAACTGAACTAGAACTAGAACTGAACTAGAACTAGAACTGAACTAGAACTGAACTAGAAACTGAACTAGAACTGAACTAGAACTGAACTAGAAAACTGAACTAGTACTGAACTAGACCTGGACGAGAACTGAACTAGAACTGTACCAGAACTGAACTAGAACTGAACTAGAACTGAACTAGAACTGAACTAGAACTGAACTAGAACTGAACTAGAACTGAACTAGAACTGAACTAGAACTGAACTAGAACTGAACTAGAACTGAACTAGAACTGAACTAGAACTGAACTAGAACTGAACTAGAACTGAACTAGAACTGAACTAGAACTGAACTAGAACTGAACTAGAACTGAACTAGAACTGAACTAGAACTGAGCTAGAACTGAACTAGAACTGAACTAGAACTGAACTAGAACTGAACTAGAACTGAACTAGAACTGAACTAGAACTGAACTAGAACTGAACTAGAACTGAACCAGAACTGAACTAGAACTGAACTAGAACTGAACTAGAACTGAACTAGAACTGAACTAGAACTGGACTAGAACTGAACTAAAACTGAAATAGAACTGAACTAGAACTGAAATAGAACTGGACTAGAATTGAACTGAACTAGAATGTAGTTTGAAAAGATTATACATCGAAAACCCTATTCATAGAGAACTTCAAGACTGAATTTATAAAAAAATTTATATTCCATTTAAAGAAGAAAAATAAAATGTTTTAAAAAATTTCAGAATTTATAAAAAATTTTAGTTATTTCAATAACATGAACAATCCTGTTTAAGCCACTTTAACAAACCTTAAACATTTGTTAAGGTTTATTTCTTTTAAACGATGAAATACTTGTTATTTATTTTATTTAAAAAGCAATTCGCACCTCATAAATCAAAAATCGTGTCTAATGCACATAACAACAACAGTATAACAGAAATAAATACAACAACAATGATGATGACGATGCAGCTGATGATGCATCAGTTGCAATATCGACACGGTCTATGAAAATATTGGCAGAAGTTGCAATTGTAACTATAATAACGTCTAGTCATGTCTTCTCTGATTCATTCGTTTCCTAGTACGTTTAGTGGTGGAGGAGGATTAAGTGAAAGAAATAAAGTTTTTTAAAAACTTGTTAATAACCTTTAATGGTATTTGGTTAGAAATGACATCGAAGTGGTGGAAAAAATCTTAAGGTTTTTGTGTGTTTTTAATGGATTTTTATGTTGGGTTTTTTAAATACTTTAATGAATAGTTTTTAATTTTTAAACATAGAAAAAAGTGCAATTTGGTACCATTTTTAAAAATATGTTTAAAACAAATTTCTTATGATTAGAATAAAACGTCTCGCTTGGTGCTTTGCGATCACTAGAAACATTTTTCATACTCCAATGGGCTACTGATCATGTTTTAACTATGTATATGAAGAAATTCTTAAGTTATTCATTCCAACATTTAGTAAACTATTAACTAAATAGAAACACTTCATATGCATAGAATAAACTATTTAATGATTCAATCTGATTATAATCATTTAGCTATAAATCATTACAATATAAAAATTGTAGATTTCTTTTTCACTGTTTTTTTTTTGCACTCGCATTTGCCCAAAAACCTTTCAATTTATAGTTCATTATTTTGATTACGAATCCCACCTTGCCATAAATAAATTCTCCCTCAAACTAAAAAATGGTAAAAAAAAAACTACAACTATGTGAAAGAAATCGGAGATCTCTACACGGAAAGAAAACAATTATAAAGTAATCTGGAATTTTTTCAATTTATGTGAATTTTACAAAAAAACAAATTTTTAGAAAGTTTTCTAAAAAAAAGATAATTTTTTAAAGTTTTTAAAAAAAGACATTTTATGAAAATTTACTAAAATAAAGAGAATTTTTGAAAATTTTCTAAAAAAGCAAATTTTTATAAAGATTTCTTAAAGAAAATTTTTAGAAAGTTTTCCTTAACAAGCAAATTTTTAGGAGAAATTTCCACCTTTAATATACTTTTCTTTCAGTGCATGTTGTACTACAAATAATATGGAACAGTGACCAAAAAAAGTGCAACAGAAAAATATATCTACATACACTCAACCAAAGTTTAAGCAGACAAAACGATTGTTTTTAACACCCAACAAAACAATGAAAAAAATAAAAACTGAAATGAACCAGAGTATGAAAAGAATAGATTGTTTTAGTTTAAACATATCAATAGATCGCCTACAGATCTTGTCTATAGTCTAGTCTATAGTCTAGTCTATAGTCTAGTCTATAGTCTAGTCTATAGTCTAGTCTATAGTCTAGTCTATAGTCTAGTCTATAGTCTAGTCTATAGTCTAGTCTATAGTCTAGTCTAGTCTAGTCTAGTAGTCTATAGTCTAGTCTATAGTCTAGTCTATAGTCTAGTCTATAGTCTAGTCTATAGTCTAGTCTATAGTCTAGTCTATAGTCTAGTCTATAGTCTAGTCTATAGTCTAGTCTATAGTCTAGTCTATAGTCTAGTCTATAGTCTAGTCTATAGTCTAGTCTATAGTCTAGTCTATAGTCTAGTCTATAGTCTAGTCTATAGTCTAGTCTATAGTCTAGTCTATAGTCTAGTCTATAGTCTAGTCTATAGTCTAGTCTAGTCTATAGTCTAGTCTATAGTCTAGTCTATAGTCTAGTCTATAGTCTAGTCTATAGTCTAGTCTATAATCTAGTCTATAGTCTAGTCTATAGTCTAGTATATAGTCTAGTCTATACTCTAGTCTAGTCTATAGTCTAGTCTAGTCTATAGTCTAGTCTAGTATAGTCTATAGTCTAGTATATAGTCTGGTCTATAGTCTAGTCTATAGTCTAGTCTAGTCTAGTCTAGTCTAGTCTAGTCTAGTCTAGTCTATAGTCTAGTCTAGTCTATAGTCTAGTCTATAGTCTAGTCTATAGTCTAGTCTATAGTCTAGTCTAGTCTAGTCTAGTCTAGTCTAGTCTAGTCTATAGTCTAGTCTAGTCTATAGTCTAGTCTAGTCTATAGTCTAGTCTAGTCTATAGTCTAGTCTATAGTCTAGTCTAGTCTATAGTCTAGTCTAGTCTATAGTCTAGTCTAGTCTATAGTCTAGTCTATAGTCTAGTCTATAGTCTAGTCTATAGTCTAGTCTAGTCTAGTCTATAGTCTATAGTCTATAGTCTATAGTCTATAGTCTATAGTCTATAGTCTAGTCTAGTCTATAGTCTAGTCTAGTCTATAGTCTAGTCTAGTCTATAGTCTAGTCTAGTCTAGTCTATAGTCTAGTCTAGTCTAGTCTATAGTCTAGTCTAGTCTATAGTCTAGTCTATAGTCTAGTCTATAGTCTAGTCTATAGTCTAGTCTATAGTCTAGTCTATAGTCTAGTCTATAGTCTAGTCTATAGTCTAGTCTATAGTCTAGTCTATAGTCTAGTCTATAGTCTAGTCTATAGTCTAGTCTATAGTCTAGTCTATAGTCTAGTCTATAGTCTAGTCTATAGTCTAGTCTATAGTCTAGTCTATAGTCTAGTCTATAGTCTAGCCTATAGTCTATAGTCTAGTCTATAGTCTAGTCTATAGTCTATAGTCTAGTCTATAGTCTAGTCTATAGTCTAGTCTATAGTCTAGTCTAAGTCTAGTCTATAGTCTAGCTATAGTCTAGTCTATAGTCTAGTCTATAGTCTAGTCTATAGTCTAGTCTATAGTCTAGTCTATAGTCTAGTCTATAGTCTAGTCTATAGTCTAGTCTATAGTCTAGTCTATAGTCTAGTCTATAGTCTAGTCTATAGTCTAGTCTATAGTCTAGTCTATAGTCTAGTCTATAGTCTAGTCTATAGTCTAGTCTATAGTCTAGTCTATAGTCTAGTCTAGTCTATAGTCTAGTCTATAGTCTAGTCTATAGTCTAGTCTATAGTCTAGTCTATAGTCTAGTCTATAGTCTAGTCTATAGTCTAGTCTATAGTCTAGTCTATAGTCTAGTCTATAGTCTAGTCTATAGTCTAGTCTATAGTCTAGTCTATAGTCTAGTCTATAGTCTAGTCTATAGTCTAGTCTATAGTCTAGTCTGCAGTCTAGTCTATAGTCTAGTCTATAGTCTAGTCTATAGTCTAGTTCTATAGTCTAGTCTATAGTCTAGTCTATAGTCTAATCTATAGTCTAATCTATAGTCTAGTCTATAGTCTAGTCTATAGTCTAGTCTATAGTCTAGTCTATAGTCTAGTCTATAGTCTAGTCTATAGTCTAGTCTATAGTCTAGTCTATAGTCCAGTCTATAGTCTAGTCTATAGTCTAGTCTATAGTCTAGTCTATAGTCTAGTCTATAGTCTAGTCTATAGTCTAGTCTATACTCTAGTAGTTACTTCAAATCCAAAATAATGACTGCACTCCTTGACATCACAAATTTTAGCAACAAAATAGCGCTTTGCAAAAAAGAAGTTTCGTGTGTTTTTTCTCAGTTTATTTTATTTTTTTCTGTTAGAGCGCGGCTAATCATGTTAAGATCTCTTGTTTAACGAAAAAGGAAAAATAAGCAATTGTTTCGTGAACCTGATAAGAAATGGTGTAGTTTTTCTCACTCTTTAGAGGTTTATGAAAAAAAAAAAAAACTACTAAAACTTTAACTGCAGCACAAGAAAAATAACGAAATAAAAAAACTTAAAGAGATGATCTTAACACAAACGATTGCAGCATAAAGATGCTTCTTAGGAGTAGTGGAAGTAGTTAAAAGTAGTAACAACGAAATGGAAATGGAGGAACACAGAGCAGCAGCGGCTGATGATGATTATGAAGACGACGAAATGTATTTAAAGGTAATAACATGGTACAGGTACCCACCGCCAAATAACCCAAAATAAAAACGCCCCAAATATAAAGACCACAAAAAGATCAACATCTGTAACAGAAACAGGCCAAAGCAGCTGGGAATATATGCAATATAAAACGAAGGAAAATTAGGAGTTTACAATTCAGACTTTAAATGTTTTCTTAAGGTGAGAATAGTTGGCAAAAAACGCTCTTAAATTATTAAAAGAAGAACTTTTTTATTTCTTTGTTAAATTCAAATCACAGTAGCTGAGGAGCAAAAGAAGTCTTATTAAATACTTTTCTAGTTGTTCTATTGCCAGCAACGTCTTTCATATCTTGTTTTTTTCTTCTTACACTTAATGTTGTAACTGCAGTTGTAAGTGACTACCAAAAACAACAAACAGATCATGCTACAGATCTTTTAGTGGGATTTACAACATCCAACAACAGCAACAACAAAAATACTATTCAAATTTTCAATTCACATGTAAAACAAGCCAATTACATGAAAAAGAATTTCTATTTAAATGATACAAAGAAGCCAAAGAATTGAAAATCTAAAACTCAAATAAAAAAACCTACAACTCCTCCTACAAAAAAAAAAAAAACAATCATTTGGCTAAATGTTGAGAGAAGACACCAACAACCACCTTAAAGAACATGCGAATTTAACAACAATTGCTATTTTGAGGATCAGAATCTGAATATACTGTCTGTTTATTTGTACAATTCCTGGTAAAAAAAACAACTATCGCTATATCGTTCGTTACTGGGCTGAAGGAAGAAAAAAACTACACAAACAACGTTTGTTTTTATTATTTTTATTTTCTCAAAATCTGTAACGCAAAATCTTTTAAGAGAAAAGAAGTGAACCAAGGTGTTAATTTTCTTGACTTAAATATTTGCTACGTTATTACCACAAGCATGAGCGTGTCAGTTCATAAAGGTCACTCTTGTGATCGACGACTTTGTTGTCGGTTGTTGTTTCATATTAAAACAAAACAAGAGAAGAAAAACACGACAGACAGACAAATGCATGGATATACGGACTGATATTCCGAGATAAACCAGGCATGGAAAGTTTATATTTTGAAATAAGTAGTACAAACTTATGACAAGAATAGTACCAGGTTTTAAAGTTCTTCATCAGCTAGACTATAGACTAGACTATAAACTAGACTATAGACTAGACTATAGACTAGACTATAGACTAGACTATAGACTAGACTATAGACTAGACTATAGACTAGACTATAGACTAGACTAGACTAGACTATAGACTAGACTATAGACTAGACTATAGACTAGACTAGACTAGACTAGACTATAGACTAGACTATAGACTAGACTATAGACTAGACTATAGACTAGACTATAGACTAGACTATAGACTAGACTATAGACTAGACTATAGACTAGACTATAGACCAGACTATAGACTAGACTATAGACTAGACTATAGACTAGACTATAGACTAGACTATAGACTAGACTATAGACTAGACTATAGACTAGACTATAGACTAGACTATAGACTAGACTATAGACTAGACTATAGACTAGACTATAGACTAGACTATAGACTAGACTATAGACTAGACTATAGACTAGACTATAGACTAGACTATAGACTAGACTATAGACTAGACTATAGACTAGACTATAGACTAGACTAGACTAGACTAGACTAGACTATAGACTAGACTAGACTAGACTAGACTAGACTAGACTAGACTAGACTAGACTAGACTAGATTAGACTAGACTAGACTAGACTAGACTAGACTAGACTAGACTAGACTAGACTATAGACTAGACAATAGACTAGACTATAGACTAGACTAGACTAGACTATAGACTAGACTATAGACTATACTATCGACTAGACTATAGACTAGACTACAGACTAGACTATAGACTAGACTATAGACTAGACTATAGACTAGACTATAGACTAGACTATAGACTAGACTATAGACTAGACTATAAACTATACTATAGACTAGACTATAGACTAGACTATAGACTAGACTATAGACTAGACTATAGACTAGACTATAGACTAGACTATAGACTAGACTATAGACTAGACTATAGACTAGACTATAGACTAGACTATAGACTAGACTATAGACTAGACTATAGACTAGACTATAGACTAGACTATAGACTAGACTATAGACTAGACTATAGACTAGACTATAGACTAGACTATAGACTAGACTATAGACTAGACTATAGACTAGACTATAGACTAGACTATAGACTAGACTATAGACTAGACTATAGACTAGACTATAGACTAGACTATAGACTAGACTATAGACTAGACCATAGACTGGACTATACATTTTATTCTAATATACATACCAGGGTAGTTGTTGATATCAAAAAGTACTAAAGTACTGAATTTTCCATGCCTGGTATAAGCTCGCCAAGACACTCAAGAAAAAATGT
>NW_023995165.1:0-27500 GCF_015586225.1 Lucilia sericata | reverse complement strand
AGATGGACCTAACCTGGAATATATATAAGAAGAAAAGGGAAATTAATTATTTAGTTTTTTTTTTTTTTTTTGATTTAATTAAAGATTTTCTAAGATTTTAGTTTAGATTATTTAATGAAACATATACGTCAATTTTTTATAAATTTTGTAAATAAGTGTTGAATTACGAAAGGAAAACTTGTGTCGCACTTTCACTGTATTTGCTCTAGTCTAGTCTATAGTCTAAAGTCAAGTCTGTAGTCTAGTCTATAGTCTAGTCTATAGTCTAGTCTATAGTCTAGTCTATAGTCTAGTCTATAGTCTAGTCTTAGTCTAGTCTATAGTCTAGTCTATAGTCTAGTCTATAGTCTAGTCTATAGTCTAGTCTATAGTCTAGTCTATAGTCTAGTCTATAGTCTAGTCTATAGTCTAGTCTATAGTCTAGTCTATAGTCTAGTCTATAGTCTAGTCTATAGTCTAGTCTATAGTCTAGTCTATAGTCTAGTCTATAGTCTAGTCTATAGTCTAGTCTATAGTCTAGTCTATAGTCTAGTCTATAGTCTAGTCTATAGTCTAGTCTATAGTCTAGTCTATAGTCTAGTCTATAGTCTAGTCTATAGTCTAGTCTATAGTCTAGTCTATAGTCTAGTCTATAGTCTAGTCTATAGTCTAGTCTATAGTCTAGTCTATAGTCTAGTCTATAGTCTAGTCTATAGTCTAGTCTATAGTCTAGTCTATAGTCTAGTCTATAGTCTAGTCTATAGTCTAGTCTATAGTCTAGTCTATAGTCTAGTCTATAGTCTAGTCTATAGTCTAGTCTATAGTCTAGTCTATAGTCTAGTCTATAGTCTAGTCTATAGTCTAGTCTATAGTCTAGTCTATAGTCTAGTCTATAGTCTAGTCTATAGTCTAGTCTATAGTCTAGTATAGTCTGATCTATAGTCTAGTCTATAGTCTAGTCTATAGTGTAGTCTATAGTCTATAGTCTAGTCTATAGTCTATAGTCTAGTCTATAGTCTAGTCTATAGTCTAGTCTATAGTCTAGTCTATAGTCTAGTCTATAGTCTAGTCTAGTCTAGTCTATAGTCTAGTCTATAGTCTAGTCTATAGTCTAGTCTATAGTCTAGTCTATAGTCTAGTCTATAGTCTAGTCTATAGTCTAGTCTATAGTCTAGTCTATAGTCTAGTCTATAGTCTGATCTATAGTCTAGTCTATAGTCTAGTCTATAGTCTAGTCTATAGTCTAGTCTATAGTCTATAGTCTAGTCTATAGTCTAGTCTATAGTCTAGTCTATAGTCTAGTCTATAGTCTAGTCTATAGTCTAGTCTATAGTCTAGTCTATAGTCTAGTCTATAGTCTAGTCTATAGTCTAGTCTAGTATAGTCTATAATCTAGTCTATAATCTAGTCTATAGTCTAGTCTATAGTCTAGTCTATAGTCTAGTCTATAGTCTAGTCTATAGTCTAGTCTATAGTCTAGTCTATAGTCTAGTCTATAGTCTAGTCTATAGTCTAGTCTATAGTCTAGTCTATAGTCTAGTCTATAGTCTAGTCTATAGTCTAGTCTATAGTCTAGTCTATAGTCTAGTATATAGTCTAGTCTATAGTCTAGTCTATAGTCTAGTCTATAGTCTAGTCTATAGTCTAGTCTATAGTCTAGTCTATGGACTAGACTATATTCTAGTCTATAGTCTAGTCTATAGTCTAGTCTATAGACTAGTCTATAGTCTAGTCTATAGTCTAGTCTATAGTCTAGTCTATAGTCTAGTCTATAGTCTAGTCTATAGTCTAGTCTATAGTCTAGTCTATAGTCTAGTCTATAGTCTAGTCTATAGTCTAGTCTATAGTCTAGTATATATCTAGTCTATAGTCTAGTCTATAGTCTAGTCTATAGTCTAGTCTATAGTCTAGTCTAGTCTAGTCTATAGTCTAGTCTAGTCTATAGTCTAGTCTATAGTCTAGTCTATAGTCTAGTCTATAGTCTAGTCTATAGTCTAGTCTATAGTCTAGTCTATAGTCTAGTCTATAGTCTAGTCTATAGTCTAGTCTATAGTCCAGTCTATAGTCTAGTCTATAGTCTAGTCTATAGTCTAGTCTATAGTCTAGTCTATAGTCTAGTCTATAGTCTAGTCTATAGTCTAGTCTATAGTCTAGTCTATAGTCTAGTCTATAGTCTAGTCTATAGTCTAGTCTATAGTCTAGTCTATAGTCTAGTCTATAGTCTAGTCTATAGTCTAGTCTAGTCTAGTCTATAGTCTAGTCTAGTCTAGTCTATAGTCTAGTCTATAGTCTAGTCTAGTCTAGTCCAGTCTAGTCTAGTCTATAGTCTATAGTCTAGTCTATAGTCTATAGTCTAGTCTATAGTCTAGTCTATAGTCTAGTCTATAGTCTAGTCTATAGTCTAGTCTATAGTCTAGTCTATAGTCTAGTCTGTCTATAGTCTAGTCTATAGTCTAGTCTATAGTCTAGTCTATAGTCTAGTCTATAGTCTAGTCTATAGTCTAGTCTATAGTCTAGTCTATAGTCTAGTCTAGTCTAGTCTAGTCTATAGTCTATAGTCTATAGTCTATAGTCTAAAGTCTAGTCTATAGTCTAGTCTAGTCTATAGTCCAGTCTATAGTCTAGTCTATAGTCTAGTCTATAGTCTAGTCTATAGTCTAGTCTATAGTCTAGTCTATAGTCTAGTCTATAGTCTAGTCTATAGTCTAGTCTATAGTCTAGTCTATAGTCTAGTCTATAGTCTAGTCTATAGTCTAGTCTATAGTCTAGTCTATAGTCTAGTCTATAGTCTAGTCTATAGTCTAGTCTATAGTCTAGTCTATAGTCTAGTCTATAGTCTAGTCTATAGTCTAGTCTATAGTCTAGTCTAGTCTATAGTCTAGTCTAAAGTCTAGTCTAAAGTCTAGTCTATAGTCTAGTCTATAGTCTAGTCTATAGTCTAGTCTATAGTCTAGTCTATAGTCCTAGTCTATAGTCTAGTCTATAGTCTAGTCTATAGTCTAGTCTATAGTCTAGTCTATCGTCTAGTCTATAGTCTAGTCTATAGTCCTAGACTAGTCTATTAGCCTTAAAATTATTTTCGTCCAACAGCTTATCAAAAATCACATATTTCGGGCGCCAACAACCTACTATAAGGCACCAACATGAAAAAAATCCTAACAATGTCGTCACTTTTAGCTAATTATTTGATAAATTGTAATAATTATAAGACAACAAAACCTACATTATTAATTAATATAGAATTAATTACCGACCAAAAACAATTATTATTTTAAAGATAAACACAATATATTGAAACAATACATACTTCAATAGAAATTAATTACAACTATTACACACATAAAGATATAGATTGACAAACATTTAATTTCTTTCAAAATTTAATCGATATTTTGAAAACTAATTTATACTCGAAACATAAAACCCTTTAATTTGTTCTTACAATTCTCCTATTTCTCTAAGTGCTACGATTAATTTAGCTTATCAGGTTGCACCACTTGTATATCTATTTTAAGTTTAATTTTCATTTCTGTTTCATTACCAACCAACAATCTTCTGCCACAAATAAATATTTTTTCACATTTTTTTTTATTCAATTGTGTTGTACAGCTGCCTTGAACAACTGCAATTAAAAGATAGATTTTAAAAAATTTTCTATACTTGAGTAGTGTTTTTTTTTTTGCTTTTGTGTTCGAACAAAAAAAACTACAAAAAAAGATAAGCAGCTCTCAAATAGTAGATATTGGGGATTGCAGAGAGTACATACTCATATTTATACACCCACCTTTAACAATTCAATATTGTTTAATCACCTACCGCTTGACATGGATAAATTACATGCTACGAATATTTGTTCGAATGTCTGTGTATGTCTGTTTTGTATCCAATAGATAACATTTCTATAATACATATTTTTCGTTTTATTAACTAGATTCTTGCCATGTTTTCTCTTTTTAGTTTCTTTAGCATGATGTTGTGATATATGTCGCGATTGTAAAGAGAACATAAAAATAACCAAAGTAATTAAGAGATAAATTTTGTTCTTATTTTTTTTCTTACGGAATCAGTTTAAAGTGGAGTAAGTCAAGAAATAAAAGTATTAAACAAATGAAATTACACGACATGTTTGAGCTTGATTGATTAATTTTTATAAATCTAATTTTGACAATACCCAGCAGTTCGTCAAAGAATTAAGGCATGCAAAAATGACAGTAATTTTCGCTAACCTGTAGACTTGATTATAGACTAGACTATGGATTAGACTATAGACTAGACTTGACTATAGACTAGACTATAGACTCTACTATAGACCAGACTATAGACTGGACTATAGACTAGACTATACACTAGACTAAAGACTAGACTATAGACTAGACTATAGACTTGACTATAGACTAGACTAGACTATAGACTAGACTATAGACTAGACTATAGACTAGACTATAAACTAGACTATAGACTAGACTATAGACTAGACTATAGACTAGACTATAGACTAGACTATAGACTAGACTATAGACTAGACTATAGACTAGACTTTAGACTAGACTATAGACTAGACTATACTATAGACTAGACTATACTATAGACTAGAATATGCTATAGGCTATACTATAGACTAGACTATAGACTAGACTATAGACTAGACAATAGACTAGACTATAGACTAGACTATAGACTAGACTATAGACTAGACTATAGACTAGACTATAGACTAGACTATAGACTAGACTATAGACTAGACTATAGACTAGACTATAGACTAGACTATAGACTAGACTATAGACTAGACTATAGACTAGACTTTAGACTAGACTATACTATAGACTAGACTATACTATAGACTAGAATATGCTATAGGCTATACTATAGACTAGACTATAGACTAGACTATAGACTAGACTATAGACTAGACAATAGACTAGACTATAGACTAGACTATAGACTAGACTATAGACTAGACTATAGACTAGACTATAGACTAGATTATAGACTAGACTATAGACTAGACTATAGACTAGACTATAGACTAGACTATAGACTAGACTATAGACTAGACTATAGACTAGACTATAGACTAGACTATAGACTAGACTATAGACTAGACTATAGACTAGACTATAGACTAGACTATAGACTAGACTATAGACTAGACTATAGACTAGACTATAGACTAGACTATAGACTAGACTATAGACTAGACTATAGACTAGACTATAGACTAGACTATAGACTAGACTATAGACTAGACTATAGACTAGACTATAGACTAGACTATAGACTAGACTATAGACTAGACTATAGACTAGACTATAGACTAGACTATAGACTAGACTATAGACTAGATAGACTAGACTATAGACTAGACTATAGACTAGACTATAGACTAGACTATAGACTAGACTATAGAACTAGACGATATAGACTAGACTATAGACTAGACTATAGACTAGACTATAGACTAGACTATAGACTAGACTATAGACTAGACTATAGACTAGACTATAGACTAGACTATAGACTAGACTATAGACTAGACTATAGACTAGACTATAGACTAGACTATAGACTAGACTATAGACTAGACTATAGACTAGACTATAGACTAGACTATAGACTAGACTATAGACTAGACTATAGACTAGACTATAGACTAGACTATAGACTAGACTATAGACTAGACTATAGGCTAGACTATAGTCTAGACTTTCGACTATGTAGCTAAGAATTAATACTTTTGCAATAAATAATTGAATGTTTGACAAATGATGTTATATCTGATATTTCTACATCATTTTGTTTATATACCAAAGATTTCAAAGATCAACTTGTTTACGATAAACAACATTTCATTGATTAAAAACAAATTTCATTTGCCCGATTTCATCATGCAAATCAAGCCTTTTAAACAACCTGTTGATTTTCTTGTTCATTATCAACATCATAATAATAATTTGCAGTAATTCCACCAGTCACCAACTAAATTGATCAGTCATTTAAATTTTCCGGTTGGCTGTGAAATGCATTAAATTTCCTTTGAGTGTGTGTGTGTGTGTGTCTGTATGTATCAATGAAAGGCCACTAAAACATCTCGATCAATCAAACACACATGTGACATGTGTGTGGAAAGCAGCAACAACACAACAAAAATGCATAATTTAAATTTTAAACCAAGACAAAAAGCTTACATACAAACACACAAACATCTGTTGCATTGTATGTATGTTGCCTGCTGCTGACTTAATTGGCCGTCATAAGAAATCAATTCTTTATGGCTTAAATGTGTAATGTGCCCCTTTGTAGAGTTTTAACATAATAATTGCCGCCGCTCATAAGCAGCTGTAGTCAGATGTTGGTTTGTTGCTGCTGCTGTGACTGGAGTTGTATGTTGTTATTATTGTTATTATGTGGTCTACAAGTGTCCAAGCAACATTTCAACAACAAGTATTAATGATGGTCATCATAATAATGTTCTTTATTTTGTTGTTATTGGCCTTATTTTTTGTTCGTCTATTTTTTTCTTAATGTGGTTTGTTGTTGGTTGTTTAATATAAATGAGACAAACGACTTAATGCCCATGGGCCAAGAAGGCTAAACTGGTCTGGGAGAAAAATTAAATGCATGCAGCATAATGTGGCTTGGTTGGAGTAGTGTGCAAGGAGTCTCATTCCTTTAGTTGTGCGTGTGTTTTTGTTTTTATAAATTTAAATTAAGTGTTTGTTTGTTTATATAGTTGTTCACTTATGCCCCAATAGTTTAAGTAGGAGTCAATGTATCCATTTTAGAATGATAGCTACAGTTGCAATACATGAAAACAAATGCTTCGTCTATCGGTCGGTTAATGACCATTTAGAGAGGAATAGCAACGAATGCAATCTTCTTTACTTGCAGTCTAACTATAGCTTATGGTCAAGCCTACCTCGGGAGTACAATCAAAGATCGGCTAATGACTAATTATGACTTATGACGATTAATGAGGTTTTAAACTTTGTCTACCTAGATTTTGATTAGGAACTCTAGTGCAATTTGAAGCAACTCTAAGTTAAATCTAAGAACCTGCCTGACGCACTACTGGGTATGTATCTGAACATTTGCTGTTATACTCAATTGCTGCTGTTGTTGCTGTTGCTGATAGTTTATTTGTTTGTTTGCCCATGCTGCGGGAGAAAATTAATGTTAACAACATGTTTTTGTGTGTTTAATTTCACATCAAAGGATCAAAAACTTGTTTCGATTTTTTGCTGTTGCTGCTGCTACTCCTTGTTTAAAGTGTTTCTTTCTGTATTTTCTTATTGCAATTTATTTAAAATCCATTGGGATTTTCTGGTTTTATTTTATATAGTGCGACTTATTATTCTTGTTGCATGCTTTGTGGTTTTTGCTGCTGTTCTTCATGTTAAATATTGTTGTAAGCCACACAAAACGGTGGCATGAAAACATTTTAATTATGTGTGTTTTTTTGGGGGATATTGTTTTTTCTTCGTGTCAAATCTAAACAAACATGAATTGTACACGAATTAATAAAAATAAATTAAATTGTGCGTGTTTTTTGTGGGTTGTATCATTATAATTTAAAAGGGTTTTTCCGGAACCGGAATTTTAACTTTATGAAAATTTTGATAGCAATTAGTTAAAGAATTGAATACAAAATTAAATTCACTACCTACTTGTGCAATTTTATTCCCTATTCAGTGAGTAAGTAAGTAAGTAAGTAAGTAAGTAAGTAAGTAAGTAAGTAAGTAAGTAAGTAAGTAAGTAAGTAAGTAAGTAAGTAAGTAAGTAAGTAAGTAAGTAAGTAAGTAAGTAAGTAAGTAAGTAAGTAAGTAAGTAAGTAAGTAAGTAAGTAGTAAGTAAGTAAGTAAGTAAGTAAGTAAGTAAGTAAGTAAGTAAGTAAGTAAGTAAGTAAGTAAGTAAGTAAGTAAGTAAGTAAGTAAGTAAGTAGTAAGTAAGTAAGTAAGTAAGTAAGTAAGTAAGTAAGTAAGTAAGTAAGTAAGTAAGTAAGTAAGTAAGTAAGTAAGTAAGTAAGTAAGTAAGTAAGTAAGTAAGTAAGTAAGTAAGTAAGTAAGTAAGTAAGTAAGTAAGTAAGTAAGTAAGTAAGTAAGTAAGTAAGTAAGTAAGTAAGTAAGTAAGTAAGTAAGTAAGTAAGTAAGTAAGTAAGTAAGTAAGTAAGTAGTAAGTAAGTAAGTAAGTAAGTAAGTAAGTAAGTAGTAAGTAAGTAAGTAAGTAAGTAAGTAAGTAAGTAAGTAAGTAAGTAAGTAAGTAAGTAAGTAAGTAAGTAAGTAAGTAAGTAAGTAAGTAAGTAAGTAAGTAAGTAAGTAAGTAAGTAAGTAAGTAAGTAAGTAAGTAAGTAAGTAAGTAAGTAAGTAAGTAAGTAAGTAAGTAAGTAAGTAAGTAAGTAAGTAAGTAAGTAAGTAAGTAAGTAAGTAAGTAAGTAAGTAAGTAAGTAAGTAAGTCTATTCCGTTTGCAATTTTCACACTACAATTTTCCGCTCTCTGTCTGTTGAAATAAATTGTCTGAAGAGCCCTGATATCTTCGGGATCCAAATCTTCAACAATTCTGTCAGACATTCTTTTGAGAAGTTTGTTTTTTTTTTATAGCAAAATCGGTTCATACGTAACCTAGATATGTTAGCAGTATGTTAGGTAGTTTGTTAGTTAGATAGTTCCTTTTCAAATATGTTTTCGAAATGAAAATGTTGCTGCACATTGCATAAATCGATGCAACATATCTTGTCACTTAAAATATCTAAATAAAAACAATTTAATTCTTTCTTAGATAACCCCTTCCTTCCTACGGTTCAAAACAATTATATTTGACCTATGTGACATTTGAAACACAAATACATACGTAACACTACAATTACTTTGGTAAAAAGTACTAAATTCAACACACATAAAAACAAGACAATAATAAATTATATAAACATTTATTTATTACTTTCAAAATTATCTTTTGATTTTAGTTTTTATGCTGATATCAGCATCAATATTTGGATTTTTTTTCTTCTTCCAACCACAATAAACTTCTTACCACCATAAACTCAAACTCAAGAGATAACTAAAGCAACAGAGATGTTGTAAGTGCTATGGGAGAGCTTATACAAAATTCATATATTCATAGAGTTAATATTGCTTTAATTTGTGCTGATATCACAAATATCATCCTTAAGCATAATACGAATAGTAGTTGTGTTTTTGCTATTAAATTCAACAATTACAAATACCATGTATAGACGAAAATCTTGTATTAAATGAAGTTTTGTATTGATTCATCAGTTGTTTTGAAAATTTATGACATTATAACCGAAAGATAATTAAATGTTGTTCTTATGAATGTTTTACATTTATTCGGGTAGAAATCAAATTATAAGTGAAAATAATTTTGAAGACAAGCAAGAATCAGGAAGGAGGATTCAGTGAAGTCATATTACAAGGAATGTTTTAATTATTTCACTATTTTCTCAATTGCAGCATTATTTAAGGATCTACAGCATTTAATAGCAATACTTATATTTTTAATAATATAACGCAGAGATAAAAATATATATAAATTTACTAACGTATCACAGACGACAGTCATTTCATACATGTCTCATTTATCGAATATGTATTGAATATCAATATAGAAATTGTCATTAAATCAAATTGTAATGAGTGTGTGTGTGTATAAATTTAACAAACAAATTTCAAATTAGAAACAAGCAATTGATAGGCTTCTGTATTTTTGTGCTCAAAAAAAAAAAAATCGGGGTAAAGTACCTAGTGGCAGTAGCAAGCAAATAACTATGTATGTGCTGCTGTGTAATTGCTACATTTTGCTGATATCAGCAAAAACCACAAGAAAAAAAAAACAACATTTGAACAACAAGCAATATAGTATTATAATGAATTTTCATATGACACTATCTATAGAATCCTATCTAACATCTCAACAACATATTTTCTTTAACAAATAATATGACTACGTACCGACATCATCAGCCAGCAGTCAAACAGAACATTTACAACAGCAGCAGAGTGTCAGCTACTACAAGACACAAACAGCAAGAACAACAAGAAGATAATAAGCAATGAGACATTGGCAGCAACAACAGCTACTGCTGCTGCTGCTGCTTTTTGCCATTATAATTTTAATGTTCTTAATTAAATGAAATCGAAATCACAACCAACTGATAGCATCCGTCTTGATGTATTTTTGAGTCTATTTATTTGATATTTGATAAGGTTTGTTGTTTTTACTTCATGATTTATTTGTCATAATTTCATTTCAGTTCAGTACAAAATGTTGTGAAAGGCAAAGATAGTCTTATTGATAATAATAAGAATTTTGAATATTTAATGTCTTTTGATTTCATTTCTTTAGTACAAAGATTATATTCTTGTTATTGACAGTGTAGACATTCGAGCAATTGGAATGTGAGATAGTAACAGAAAAAAATTGATTTCTTTAGCAGATTTTAAATAAACTTTGAACCATTAATAGCATCTCAGAGTGTTTGATATTAGAAGCTGTGTCAAAACTTAAAGTTCTAGAAGTACTCTGTTATACAAAACGTTTATTTCAATTCAAAAATCCATGCGAATTTAGCAGATTTCAAAAGTCGGGACTTTTAGTTCAGTTCTAATTCTAATTCAGTTCTAGTTCAATTCTAGTTTTGTTCTAGTTTAGTTCTAGTTAGTTCTAGTTCAGTTCTAGTTCAGCTCTAGTTCAGTTCTAGTTCAGTTCTAGTTCAGTTCTCGTTCAGTTCTAGTTCAGTTCTAGTTCAGTTCAGTTCTAGTTCAGTTCTAGTTCAGTTCTAGTTCAGTTCTAGTTCAGTTTTAGTTCAGTTCTAGTTCAGTTCTAGTTCAGTTCTAGTTCAGTTCTAGTTCAGTTCTAGTTCAGATCTGGTTCAGTTCTAGTTCAGTTCTAGTTCAGTTCTAGTTCAGTTCTAGTTCAGTTTTAGTTCAGTTCTAGTTCAGTTTTAGTTCAGTTCTAGTTTAGTTCTAGTTCAGTTCTAGTTCAGTTCTAGTTCAGTTCTAGTTCAGTTCTAGTTCAGTTCTAGTTCAGATCTGGTTCAGTTCTAGTTCAGTTCTAGTTCAGTTCTAGTTCAGTTCTAGTTCAGTTCTAGTTCAGTTCTAGTTCAGTTATAGTTCAGTTATAGTTCAGTTCTAGTTCACTTCTAGTTCAGTTCTAGTTCAGTTCTAGATTATATCTAGTTTAGTTCTAGTTAAATTCTAGTTCAGTTCTAGTTCATTTCTAGTTCATTTCTAGTTCATTTCTAGTTCATTTCTAGTTCAGTTCTAGTTCAGTTCTAGTTCAGTTCTAGTTCAGTTCTAGTTTAGTTCTAGTTCAGTTCTAGTTCAGTTCTAGTTCAGTTCTAGGTCAGTTCTAGTTCAGTTCTAGTTCAGTTCTAGTTCAGTTCTAGTTCAGTTCTAGTTCAGTTCAGTTCTAGTTAGTTCTAGTTCAGTTCTAGTTCAGTTCTAGTTCAGTTCTAGTTCAGTTCTAGTTTAGTTCTAGTTCAGTTCTAGTTCAGTTCTAGTTCAGTTCTAGTTCAGTTCTAGTTCAGTTCTAGTTCAGTTCTAGTTCAGTTCTAGTTCAGTTCTAGTTCAGTTCTAGTTCAGTTCTCGTTCAGTTCTAGTTTAGTTCTAGTTCAGTTCTAGTTCAGTTCTAGTTCAGTTCTAGTTCAGTTCTAGTTCAGTTCTAGTTCAGTTCTAGTTCAGTTCTAGTTGAGTTCTAGTTCAGTTCAGTTCTAGTTCAGTTCTAGTTCAGTTCTAGTTCAGTTCTAGTTCAGTTCTAGTTCAGTTCTAGTTCAGTTCTAGTTCAGTTCTAGTTCAGTTCTAGTTCAGTTCTAGTTCAGTTCTAGTTCAGTTCTAGTTCAGTTCTAGTTCAGTTCTAGTTCAGTTCTAGTTCAGTTCTAGTTCAGTTCTAGTTCAGTTCTAGTTCAGTTCTAGTTCAGTTCTAGTTCAGTTCTAGTTCAGTTCTAGTTCAGTTCTAGTTCAGTTCTAGTTCAGTTCTAGTTCAGTTCTAGTTCAGTTCTAGTTCAGTTCTAGTTCAGTTCTAGTTCAGTTCTAGTTCAGTTCTAGTTCAGTTCTAGTTCAGTTCTAGTTCAGTTCTAGTTCAGTTCTAGTTCAGTTCTAGTTCAGTTCTAGTTCAGTTCTAGTTCAGTTCTAGTTCAGTTCTAGTTCAGTTCTAGTTCAGTTCTAGTTCAGTTCTAGTTCAGTTCTAGTTCAGTTCTAGTTCAGTTCTAGTTCAGTTCTAGTTCAGTTCTAGTTCAGTTCTAGTTCAGTTCTAGTTCAGCTCTGGTTCAGCTCTGGTTCAGTTCTAGTTCAGTTCTAGTTCAGTTCTAGTTCATTTCTAATTAATTTGTAGTTCAGTTTAAGGTCCTAAATCCTAAGGTATCATATTTTAACTTGCTTAATCTCACTACTTTTTCAAAATCTTTCGAATTTTGTTCCCAGGTCTTTTTTAAAATTTCATATCCGTTAAATCAAAACAAGTAATTAAAATTTAATTTCAGTTTTTTTTTTAATTTTATTTTCTTAAACAAAATCATTTAAATTCTCCAAGTGATAATTCAAAAAATAATCTCACAGACAACCCAAACAGAAAAAAAAAGAACTGAAAACTTGTTCTTGTAGTCGGTCCGTCGGTTGGCGTATTAGTGGTTTGTGGCGATTAGTTTGACATTAATAAGATTTTGTACAACATTTTAAAAACATTTTGTTATTTCAGCGATTTTGCTTTTTATTGCTGTTGTTTTAGTTAATGTTCTTGTTGTTTTTCTTTTATTTTATTTTTTGTGGCAGCAGTTAACGCAATAATATTTATGGTGTTTTTGTTAGTGGCGCTTGTTGGTTGCCATGTAAATTATACTTTAAACACTTTGCACATACACTCAAAAATAAACACGAACACTTGTATTTGGTATATAGATGAGTGTGTGTTTGTGTGTATGTTTGTTTTCCTTTAATACACACTCCTGCTGCAAGTTGAATGAATGCTGCTTGGAGGCTGATGCATCAACACTACTGATAATGATGCATACCAAGCATCTTCATCGTCGTCTGTGATTTTTTTTGTTTCCATTTCGCTGGTGGTTTTTACTTTTTTTGAGTTAGTTCAATGCAGGGATGGATAAATGCGATAATCAAATGATGATTATTTCTGAGTCATTTCTATTTCGCTTCTATTACTGCCCTTGTAAGGTTCTAGTTCAATTCTAGTTCAGTACTAGTTTAGTTCTAGTTCAGTTCTAGTTCAGTTCTAGTTCAGTTCTAGTTCAGTTCTAGTTCAGTTCTAGTTCAGTTCTATTTCAGTTCTAGTTCAGTTCTAGTTCAGTTCTAATTCAGTTCTAATTCAGTTCTAGTTCAGTTTTAGTTCAGTTTTAGTTCAGTTCTAGTTCAGTTCTAGTTCAGTTCTAGTTCAGTTCTAGTTCAGTTCTTCTAGTTCAGTTCTAGTTCAGTTCTAGTTCAGTTCTAGTTCAGTTCTAGTTCAGTTCTAGTTCAGTTCTAGTTCAGTTCTAGTTCAGTTCTAGTTCAGTTCTAGTTCAGTTCTAGTTCAGTTCTAGTTCAGTTCTAGTTCAGTTCTAGTTCAGTTCTAGTTCAGTTCTAGTTCAGTTCTAGTTCAGTTCTAGTTCAGTTCTAGTTCAGTTCTAGTTCAGTTCTAGTTCAGTTCTAGTTCAGTTCTAGTTCAGTTCTAGTTCAGTTCTAGTTCAGTTCTAGTTCAGTTCTAGTTCAGTTCTAGTTCAGTTCTAGTTCAGTTCTAGTTCAGTTCTAGTTCAGTTCTAGTTCAGTTCTAGTTCAGTTCTAGTTCAGTTCTAGTTCAGTTCTAGTTCAGTTCTAGTTCAGTTCTAGTTCAGTTCTAGTTCAGTTCTAGTTCAGTTCTAGTTCAGTTCTAGTTCAGTTCTAGTTCAGTTCTAGTTCAGTTCTAGTTCAGTTCTAGTTCAGTTCTAGTTCAGTTCTAGTTCAGTTCTAGTTCAGTTCTAGTTCAGTTCTAGTTCAGTTCTAGTTCAGTTCTAGTTCAGTTCTAGTTCAGTTCTAGTTCAGTTCTAGTTCAGTTCTAGTTCAGTTCTAGTTCAGTTCTAGTTCAGTTCTAGTTCAGTTCTAGTTCAGTTCTAGTTCAGTTCTAGTTCTAGTTCAGGTCCAGTTAAGTTATAGTTCAATTCTAGTTCAGTTCTGTTCAAAAATCAGATTTTCACCAAAAATTAAAATTTTCACAAAAAATTTAAAATATTAAAATTTTAATTAAAAATTAAAATTTTTATTATAATTTCAAATTTTTATTTAAAATCAAATTTTCATTCAAATTTCAAATTTGCAATAAAAAGTAAATTTTTACTAAAATCCAATTGTTTTAAAAAATTTACTAAAAATTAATATTTTCACTAAAACCTAGAATTGTCACTGAAAAATTATTAAAAATTAAAATTTTAATTAAAAATTAAAATTTGGACTAAAAATTCAAATTTTAATTAAAAATTCAAATAAAAATTAAAATTTTCACTAAAAATTCCATCTTTCACTAAAAATTTTAATTTTCACAAAAATACCATATTCTCACGAAAAATTTTAATTTTCACGAAAAATCCAATTCTCATTAAAAAATTTAAAATTTTAAAAAAATGTAAAATTTTACCAAAAATTTGATTTGCTTGAAAACTCAAACGAATTAACCATCCCTGTATTCATCATATAAAAATAGTTGTTATTATTGTTGGTTCATTCGTTCGTTATTTCAAATGCCCTCTCCTCTGTCTGTAATAATGGTTTTGGAGTAGTCAGTCGTTTCTCAACTGATAAGAGGAGAGCGATGATGATGATGATGATGATGGAAAAATGAACTCCATTCTAAAAAAGTATAGTTTTGTTGCAGTTCAGCGTATAGTATATGTCTATATCAGTATGATGATGATTGTCTGCTGTTAGAGTGCGAGTGTGTGTGTGTGTAGTGAGACTGCAATCCATTGCATTGGCGACATTCGATTACTTTTGTTGATTTCAGTTGTTTTACTTAATTCCTTTCTTTATTTTTTTGGTTTTTGTTGTCAGTTTATATGCCTATTGGTATGGAGAGGGAGCTTCTTTCTTCTTCTTGTTTGTAGCCATTGATATCTTTGTATCATAATGGAAAACGAGACTGTAAGGCTGGCATTTAGATAAGCGGGTAATTTTTTGGTTTCGCTCTCTCTCTGCTCATTCTTATATTGTATTTTAGTAAGAAGGCTTTATAAAAAACCATCACCATCATCACCGTCAACGACATCAGTTTCAACAGCAGCAGCATCAGGCAGAATCATTATCAATGGTATGTTGATGTTATTTACAGAGTGGGGGTTATTGAGTGTAAGGATTAAGGTATTTTTTTTTTTTTTTATTATTTGCATTTTTTGGATTTATTGTGCTATTGGCTTATTGCGCTGCCTGGTTGACTAAATGTAGCAAAGTGAGGAATAAATTTTTGCATAAAACTTATATATTTTTTTACAGCAATGATAAGCAGCACATGGCAACTAAGTTTTGTTACTTATTTAATTTTCTTTAAATTTGGAAATCTTAGTTGGAAATTTGGAATTTTCACCCAGCCTTTTAAAGTTTATGTGTAAAACAACTAGACTCTTTAGCCACAAACACGTCTTAACTAAAAAGTCTTAAACAATTTTTAAATTAACAATTTAACTTTTACAACTACCTGTAACTCTACTGTTTTGTTTGAAATTAAATTTGAAAAAAATCAAAAGGAATGTGCTTGATGCCACGCGCTGATAAAAACGTAAAAAACAGAAACATTAAACAAAAATATCACAACACAATCTTTATGGAAACTTGTACACTTTTAGTTTTTAGTTTTTGTTTATAATTTTTTTGTCTATTTTTTTTAACTACCCACTCTAGTTTAAATGTTGTTATTGATAAAAAATTTACTATAATTTTAGACAAAATACCAGCACATATCGTAAAAAAACAAAGACGACCTGCTTTCTATATTTAAACCAAAAAAAATGAAAATTACTTTAACTATTAAATAAAAAACAGAAATCAAATTTCATAGATTAAAAATAAATCAGTCATGTTTTTCTTTCAAAAACTTTTACATTAAAAGCGCAACCGTCTTATTTCAACAAGTGCCTCAAATACAATTCTAATCATTAATTTGTCATCAAACATTATAAAAAACTAGTAAGAAATTATAGTCGGGCGTGGCCGACCATATGATACCCTACACCAGTTATGAATATTAAATGTGATTTATTTTTCATAATAAAGCATTTATCTTCAATATTCCCTTGTTCCGATACATTTAAGCAATTTATGGATGAAAAACTAATTTTCTGAAAGAGGCTTTATATGGGGGCTAGGGGCAAATATGGACCAAGCCCGATAAAATTTTGTGAATATATTTATATTGACATAATATTTTATTGTGCTGAATTTCATCGCGATATTTGTGTTTATAAGCTAATTTGGGACATTCAAGTAATTTTCTGAAGGGGACTTTGTATGGGAGCTAGCGTCAAATGAGGCCCGATCTTTATGAAATTTGGCAGGGTCATCAAGACTTCTATAAAACTTAGTTGTGCCGTATTTTATCGATATATGTATGTATATTTAACATAATTATGAGCTCAGAAGCCCTTTTCGGGGGGTTCTGTTCCATGGGGGCTAGGTGAAATAATGGACCGATCTTAACCATTTTCAATAGGCTTCGTCTTTAGGTCAAATAAAACGTGCGTGCCAAATTTCATCCAATTATCTTGAAAATTGCGACCTGTACCTTGCGCACAAGGTTTACATGGACAGCCAGCCAGCCAGACGGACGGACATGGCTTAATCGACTCAGAAAACGATTCTAAGCCGATTGGTATACTTTAAGGTGGGTCTAGGACGAATATTTTTGTATGTTACAAACATCAGCACAAATCCAATATACCCTCCCCACTAAAGTGGTGTAGGGTATAAATACTACAATCACAAAACGTTTAAACAACAATTTTAAATGAAAATTAAAATTAAATTCATTAATAAAATTTCACAATACATAATTTAAAAGAAATTTCAAAATATGTACTTTAAAAAGCATCCATCGACGACTTAATGTTTATTTCCAGATTATATTTCTTTTAATTGTTGTTAAAAATAATTTGTTTACGTTTTTTTGTTTTATTTTAAAAATAAAGAAATTAATACCTGTCTTTAAATAAAATCAATTGACTTTTGTACTTTATTGAAACGAAAAATTTCAAAACAAAATATCTACCCAGCAAGTCATTAAAGAAGGCCTTATCATTATGAGTAAATCATTACGGGGGGAATTATTGTCAAAGATGTTCCAAAAATAAATGAAAACAAATTAGGTATATTATTTTTTATATATACATATGTATATAAAAAATATTTTGAATTCAAAAAGTCGTGCTAATTTTAAACAAAACTGCTATGGATATCAATATTTGACAGTTTTGATACTGTAGTTCAGCTCAGTTTCATTTCTAAATTCCATCTAGTTTAATTTAAATTCAATTAGGGTTCATTTCGGTAGTTCAATTGTTTTAGTTCAGTTATAGTTTAGTTCTAGTTCCAGTTCAGTTCTAGTTTAGTTCTAGTTCAATTCTAGATGAGTTCCAGTGGAGTTCTAGTTGAGTTCTAGTCGAGTTCTAGTTCAGTTCTAGTTTAGTTCTAGTTTAGTTCTAGTTCAGTTCCAGTTGAGTTCCAGTTCAGTTCTTGTTCAGTTCTAGTTTAGTTCTAGATTAATTCTAATTTAGTTCTAATTTAGTTCTAGTTTAGTTCTAGTTGAGTTCTAGTTGAGTTCTAGTCGAGTTCTAGTTGAGCTCTAGTCGAGTTCCAGTTGAGTTTTAGTTCAGTTACAGTTTAGTTCTAGTTCAGTTCTAATTCAGTTCTAGTTAAGTTCTGTTTTTTTTTAGTTCTAATTTAGTTCTAGTTCAGTTCTAGTTTAGTTCTAGTTGAGTTCTAGTTGAGTTCTAGTCGAGTTCTAGTTCATTTCTAGTTCAGTTCTAGTGCAGTTCTAGTTGAATTCTAGTTCAGTTCTAGTTCAGTTGTAGTTCAGTTGTAGTTCAGTTCTAGTTCAGTTCTAGTTCTAGTTCAGTTCTAGTTCTAGTTCTAGTTCAGTTCTAGTTCAGTTCTAGTTCAGTTCTAGTTCAGTTCTAGTTCAGTTCTAGTTCAGTTCTAGTTCAGTTCTAGTTCAGTTCTAGTTCAGTTCTAGTTCAGTTCTAGTTCAGTTCTAGTTCAGTTCTAGTTCAGTTCTAGTTCAGTTCTAGTTCTGTTCTAGTTCAGTTCTAGTTCAGTTCTAGTTCAGTTCTAGTTCAGTTCTAGTTCAGTTCTAGTTCAGTTCTAGTTCAGTTCTAGTTCAGTTCTAGTTCAGTTCTAGTTCAGTTCTAGTTCAGTTCTAGTTCAGTTCTAGTTCAGTTCTAGTTCAGTTCAAGTTCAGTTCTAGTTCAGTTCTAGTTCAGTTCTAGTTCAATTCTAGTTCAGTTCTAGTTCAGTTCTAGTTCAGTTCTAGTTCAGTTCTAGTTCAGTTCTAGTTCAGTTCTAGTTCAGTTCTAGTTCAGTTCTAGTTCAGTTCTAGTTCAGTTCTAGTTCAGTTCTAGTTCAGTTCTAGTTCAGTTCTAGTTCAGTTCTAGTTCAGTTCTAGTTCAGTTCTAGTTCAGTTCTAGTTCAGTTCTAGTTCAGTTCTAGTTCAGTTCTAGTCCAGTTCTAGTTCAGTTCTAGTTCAGTTCTAGTTCAGTTCTAGTTCAGTTCTAGTTCAGTTCTAGTTCAGTTCTAGTTCAGTTCTAGTTCAGTTCTAGTTCAGTTCAAGTTCAGTTCTAGTTCAGTTCTAGTTCAGTTCTAGTTCAGTTCAAGTACATTTCTATTTTATTTCTAGTACAGTTCTTGTTCAGTTCTAGTTTAGTTCTATTTTATTTCTAGTACAGTTCTTGTTCAGTTCTAGTTTAGTTCTATTTTATTTCTAGTACAGTTCTTGTTCAGTTCTAGTTTAGTTCTATTTTATTTCTAGTACAGTTCTTGTTCAGTTCTAGTTTAGTTCTATTTCAGTTTTAGTTCCGTTCTAGTTCAGTTATAGTTGTTTCTGGTTCATTCTAATTCAGTTTTAAATCTGTCTTTGTCTAGTTCTAGTTCAATTTAAAATTAGTTTTTGTTGAATTCTAGTTCAGTTCTGATTTAATTCTATTTTAGTCCCAGTTCCAGATTTCAATTTCATCTCTTAAAAATTATATTTAGTACTTATGTACACAAAAACAATATAATTTTAATAGATTTTAATTAGTAATTAAAAAATAATTACTTGGGTAATTATTTGCAAACCTTTTCTTAAATTTCGCAGAATTTGTTTTTAATGATGTGTAATTTTGTTTTTAATAATTTTTAATTAAAATTATTATTTTTTAGTATTTATTCTTTGGTCTTGATTTGTTTTTATAACGACGCTCATTATTTTTTTTTTAGTCTGAGCTTATAGTCAATTAAACCCGAACCCAGGGAAAGAGGGAGATAGAGAAAGAACGGAAAAGATCGCTAGGAATAGATAACAGGACCTCATGAACTTTTTTTATATTTATAAAATGCGATAAGCTTAAGATTGATAAAGGCTCAAGAAGAATTAAAACACTTTACAAACAAACAACGAAAAATAAAGAAATTTATATATAAAAACATTAAACAACAAAGATCATTTGTACAAGATCTTGGTTTTGTTTCTGGTGTATTGGTGACTGCACTCACTCACTTACTCTTCTCTTAATTAAGCAACGAATAAATTTATTGGAAACTTATTTTTTTTTTTCAACAAAACGAATAGTAAGTGGTGTTTTGTTGTTGTTTTGAGATGTGATAATGAATTAAAGACACGAAGGACCCTTAAAATGGTCAACCATGGTTTGTAGCATAAAAGAGAAAACAAGATCAATGATCATCATCTTCGTCACCACTACCATTCGCGTACGCTGTTTTTCATCATCCTCATCAACACTGCTGGCTGTTTGGACCTTTTTAATTCTACATGTGTTTTATACTATATGAAGAGGAAGGAGTCGAGTCTGTATGTCTTTTTTTTTTAATTTCAATGTCCAATTGCTCAGCGAAAAATTGTGCAAAATGTGAATGATGATTGTTATCAGTTTTTGAATAAAATGCTTAAGACGTTTTAAGTGGTGATGCATTTATTATGCCACAGTAGAGTGTTTATTATAATGATCGAAAAATAGTTGATTTGTTGCATTTCAGAAATTTTTTAGAATCCTTGATATCAGTATACATTGTCACACTTTTCATAGGAAAATTTTCATACGAAATTCGTATTCGTTTACTTATAGTTCACATTTAGTTTGGTTCTAGTTCAATTCTAGTTCAGTTCTAGTTCAGTTCTAGTTCAGTTCTAGTTCTAGTTCAGTTCTAGTTCAGTTCTAGTTCAGTTCTAGTTCTAGTTCAGTTCTAGTTCAGTTCTAGTTCAGTTCTAGTTCAGTTCTAGTTCAGTTCTAGTTCAGTTCTAGTTCAGTTCTAGTTCAGTTCTAGTTCAGTTCTAGTTCAGTTCTAGTTCAGTTCTAGTTCAGTTCTAGTTCAGTTCTAGTTCAGTTCTAGTTCAGTTCTAGTTCAGTTCTAGTTCAGTTCTAGTTCAGTTCTAGTTCAGTTCTAGTTCAGTTCTAGTTCAGTTCTAGTTCAGTTCTAGTTCAGTTCTAGTTCAGTTCTAGTTCAGTTCTAGTTCAGTTCTAGTTCAGTTCTAGTTCTTCTAGTTCTAGTTCAGTTCTAGTTCAGTTCTAGTTCAGTTCTAGTTCAGTTCTAGTTCAGTTCTAGTTCAGTTCTAGTTCAGTTCTAGTTCAGTTCTAGTTCAGTTCTAGTTCAGTTCTAGTTCAGCTCTAGTTCAATTCTAGTTCAGTTCTAGTTCAGTTCTAGTTCAGTTCTAGTTCAGTTCTAGTTCAGTTCTAGTTCAGTTCTAGTTCAGTTCTAGTTCAGTTCTAGTTCAGTTCTAGTTCAGTTCAAGTTCAGTTCTAGTTCAGTTCTAATTCAGTTCTAGTTCAATTCTAGTTTAGTTCTAGTTCAGTTCTAGTTCAGTTCTAGTTCAGTTCTAGTTCAGTTCTAGTTCAGTTCTAGTTCAGTTCTAGTTCAGTTCTAGTTCAGTTCTAGTTCAGTTCTAGTTCAGTTCTAGTTCAGTTCTAGTTCAGTTCTAGTTCAGTTCTAGTTCAGTTCTAGTTCAGTTCTAGTACTAGTTAAGTTCTAGTACTAGTTAAGTTCTAGTACTAGTTCAGTTCTAGTACTAGTTCAGTTTTAGTTCAGTTCTAGTTCAGTTCTAGTTCAGTTCTAGTTCAGTTCTAGTTCAGTTCTAGTTCAGTTCTAGTTCAGTTCTAGTTCAGTTCTAGTTCAGTTCTAGTTCAGTTCTAGTTCAGTTCTAGTTCAGTTCTAGTTCAGTTCTAGTTCAGTTCTAGTTCAGTTCTAGTTCAGTTCTAGTTCAGGTCTAGTACTAGTTCAGGTCTAGTACTAGTTCAGGTCTAGTACTAGTTCAGTTCTAGTACTAGTTCAGTTCAGTTCTAGTTCAGTTCTAGTTTAATTCTAGTTCAGTTCTAGTTCAGTTCTAGTTCGGTTCTAGTTCAGTTCTAGTTCAGTTCTAGTTCAGTTCTATTTCAGTTCTAGTTCAATTCAAGTTCAATTCTAGTTCAGTTCTAGTTCAGTTCTAATTTGGTTCTAGTTCTGTTCTAGTTCAGTCCTACAAAGTTTTGATTAACCTTAAAACAACAAAACCAAAATTGATCGACTTTTATCAGATTTTCGTTTAATAATTATAAAATTTTGAAGCTTTCATTTTCTTACGTTATCACAGAGAATGATAAAAAACAAATCGCTAAATTGATAACACTGACATAACAGTAAAAATAATGTAATCGTACATTGGCCATTCATAACTAAAAATGCTAATCATGGCACTTGATTTTTGAAATTAAAAGAAATTTGTATAAAAAAATCAATGCAGTGATTAACATTTATAGAAATCAGTAAATAATCTTTATGGTTAATCTACTATATGTTTATACGGCTGAGATAACCTTTCTTTTTTTTAAATACAAAATCAAACTTCAAAACTCATAAATCTCTGTCACATTTTTTTATTTATTTAATTTTTGCCACCACCCCATTTATTTATTATATTTTTTTGCTTTGAAGTAATATTTAAAAATAAAAATTGTTTATATTTTATTTTTGCTGTTTTGATTTTTTTCAATTGATCACGATTGCGAAATGAAATGAAAATGTTAGTCGTCATTAATCGAAATTTCAAATCTTGGCCAGCCACATTCATTCCACCATGTCGTTTTATCACTTAAATAAATCTCTGGGAATATTGAAGTCCATTAATAGTTTTATTGTGATTATTGGCCTCTTTTTTCGTTATATAGGTATTTTTATACTTTTGTTAAAAAATTTTAATCAATAATGAAACGAGAGATTAAAATATTGAGTATTGAAAGTGAAACGTTTGCTGTTATCAAATTGGAATATACACGTTTGCCTTTCTTTTTTATAAATACTTATTTGTTGATAATTTATTAAATAAAAATTAAAATCAACTTAATTAAGTTAAAATTTTATTAAAATAAATAATATTGATTAAATGGTTGATATAAGAATGTTAAGAGGAACTTTAGGTACTTGAATCGGGCAATATTCTGTATGTTATGCTTATCAAAATGATTTTGCAAATGTGGCATTTCAGTGAATTTAAGAAAAAAATTGGGAATTTATTTAAATTGATCTCAAATTCTAGTGCAGTTCCAGTTCAGTTCTAGTTCAGTTCTAGTTCAGTTCTATTTCAGTTCTAGTTCAGTTCTAGTTCAGTTCTAGTTCAGTTCTAGTTCGGTTCTAGTTCAGTTCTAGTTCAGTTCTAGTTCAGTTCTAGTTCAGTTCTAGTTCAGTTCTAGTTCAGTTCTAGTTCAGTTCTAGTTCAGTTCTAGTTCAGTTCTAGTTCAGTTCTAGTTCAGTTCTAGTTCAGTTCTAGTTCAGTTCTATTTCAGTTCTAGTTTAGTTCTAGTTCAGTTCTAGTTCAGTTCTAGTCCAGCTCTAGTTCAGTTCTAGTTCAGTTTCTAGTTCAGTTCTAGTTCAGTTCTAGTTCAGTTCTAGTTCAGTTCTAGTTCAGTTCTAGTTCAGTTCTAGTTCAGTTCTAGTTCAGTTCTAGTTCAGTTCTAGTTCAGTTCTAGTTCAGTTCTAGTTCAGTTCTAGTTCAGTTCTAGTTCAGTTCTAGTTCAGTTCTAGTTCAGTTCTAGTTCGGTTCTAGTTCAGTTCTAGTTCAGTTCTAGTTCAGTTCTAGTTCAGTTCTAGTTAGTTCTAGTTCAGTTCTAGTTCAGTTCTAGTTCAGTTCTAGTTCAGTTCTAGTTCAGTTCTAGTTCAGTTCTAGTTCAGTTCTAGTTCAGTTCTAGTTCAGTTCTAGTTCAGTCTAGTTCAGTTCTAGTTCAGTTCTAGTTCAGTTCTAGTTCAGTTCTAGTTCAGTTCTAGTTCAGTTCTAGTTCAGTTCTAGTTCAGTTCTAGTTCAGTTCTAGTTCAGTCTAGTTCAGTTCTAGTTCAGTTCTAGTTCAGTTCTAGTTCAGTTCTAGTTCAGTTCTAGTTCAGTTCTAGTTCAGTTCTTAGTTCAGTTCTAGTTCAGTTCTAGTTCAGTTCTAGTTCAGTTCTAGTTTTAGTTCTAGGTCTAGTTCAGTCCTAATTAAGTCTCAGTTCAAGTTTTCTCAATGCTTTTCGCTTTAATTGTGAAATTCATTTGAAGATTACAAATGCACTGCTTATAACTGTAGTCTTGATAAGTTTTTAATTACTCATATTTAAATTGTTGAATATTTTCATAATAACAATAATAAAAAAATCACTTAATTTATTTATTATTTCAGCTGATTACAGGAAATGCCAAAAGATAAATAAACCATAACATATTTATACTCAAATATAAACTCATATACTGAGATTTGCATATCGAATAAATACTTGACTGAGATGTAAAACAGAAATAAACAAATTAAATGATTAAAAAATAAACCATTTGAATAATAAAAACTTATACTTGAAAAAAGCACCAAAATAAACACAAAAAAGCGAAAATGTGCATTTTTTTATCAGTTAGAGAAATTATTAATAGTTTTTAAAATGTTTGATTATTCACTAGCATTTCAGCGAAAGAAATGAAACATATAAACTTCATGTCAAATTAAACGCTAAATAAAATAATGATAAGAAACCGATAGTTAAGAAAACGCTGATATAAAATATGGCAACTCCAACTCAACGGAATGGTAAAGTTGCCAGATGTTTTATACGATTTAATTCAAAATGTTTACAATTTATTTTATATCATCAGAATTTTATTTATTTTTAAATTCGTATTTTAACATAATGTTAATTGTCACTTTTTTAAAAAAAGACATGATATTTTTGGAATTCTAATTATATTACATTTAGATGTTTTCAGAGATTAAATACATCTGACCAAATACAATTAAAATAACATAAATATTTTATTTATTTATTGTTTTTTTCTCCTTTTGCTAAACAACTACTAAATCATGATTTAACTTATTACAGGTACATATTTGATTTTTTATTTTAATTTGTTTAGTTTTAATATTTGCTATTTGTTTAATAAATATTCTTATTTCATTTTGTATTTTTGAAATTGTTGACATTGCAGTAAAAATAATTAATACTGTCATTATCAGTTGAACAAATCAAAATAAAAATCGAGTTACTAAAATATTAATGATGCCAGATGTTGATAGCACAAATAACGAATGTATGTATGTGACACAAAGAGGGGAAAAAATGCCACACAAATTGCTAATGAACGAGAGAGAACAGAGAACAAGGCTCATTTACGAGCGTAAAAATTTAATAAAACTAATCTCGAACTGAACTACAACTGAACTAGAACTGAACTAGAACTGAACTAGAACTGAGCTAGAATGACTAGAACTAGAACTGAACTAGAACTGAACTAGAACTGAACTAGAACTGAACTAGAACTAAACTAGAACTGACTAGAACTGAACTAGAACTGAACTAGAACTGAACTAGAAATGAACTAGAACTGAACTAGAACTGAACTAGAACTGAACTAGAACTGAACTAGAACTGAACTAGAACTGAACTAGAACTAGAACTGACTAACTGAACTAGAACTGAACTAGAACTGAACTAGAACTGAACTAAACTGAACTAAACTGAACTAGAACTGAACTAGAACTGAACTAGAACTGAACTAGAACTGAAGTAGAACTGAAGTAGAACTGAAGTAGAACTGAAGTAGAACTGAAGTAGAACTGAAGTAGAACTGAAGTAGAACTGAAGTAGAACTGAAGACTAGAAACTGAACTAGAACTGAACTAGAACTGAACTAGAAAAACTAACTAGAAACTAGAACTGAACTATAACTAACTGAACTAGAGAACTGAACTGAACTAAACTAGAACTGAACTAGAACTGAACTAGAACTGAACTAGAACTGAACTAGAACTGAACTAGAACTAACTAGAACTAAACTAGAACTGAACTAGAACTGAACTAGAACTGAACTAGAACTGAACTAGAACTGAACTAGAACTGAACTAGAACTGAACTAGAACTGAACTAGAACTGAACTAGAACTGAACTAGAACTGAACTAGAACTGAACTAGAACTGAACTAGAACTGAACTAGAACTAGAACTGAACTAGAACTGAACTAGAACTGAACTAGAACTGAACTAGAACTGAACTAGAACTGAACTAGAACTGAACTAGAACTGAACTAGAACTGAACTAGAACTGAACTAGAACTGAACTAGAACTGAACTAGAACTGAACTAGAACTGAACTAGAACTGAACTAGAACTGAACTAGAACTGAACTAGAACTGAACTAGAACGAACTAGAACTGAACTAGAACTGACCAGAACTGAACTGAACTAGAACTAGAACTGAACTAGAACTGAACTAGAACTGAACTAGAACTGAACTAGAACTGAACTAGAACTGAACTAGAACTGAACTAGAACTGAACTAGAACTGAACTAGAATTAACTAACTTAACTAGAACTGAACTAGAACTGAACTAGAACTGAACTAGAACTGAACTAGAACTGAACTAGAACTGAACTAGAACTGAACTAGAACTGAACTAGAACTGAACTAGAACTGAACTAGAACTGAACTGAACTGAACTGAACTAGAACTGAACTAGAACTGAACTAGAACTGAACTAGAACTGAACTAGAACTGAACTAGAACTGAACTAGAACTGAACTAGAACTGAACTAGAACTGAACTAGAACTGAACTAGAACTGAACTAGAACTGAACTAGAACGAACTAGAACTGAACTAGAACTGAACTAGAACTGAACTAGAACTAGAACTGAACTAGAACTGAACTAGAACTGAACTAGACTGAACTAGAACTGAACTAGAACTGAACTAGAACTGAACTTGAACTGAACTAGAACTGAACTAGAACTGAACTAGAACTGAAACTGAACTGAACTAGAACTGAACTAGAACTGAACTAGAACTGAACTAGAACTGAACTAGAACTGAACTAGAACTGAACTAGAACTGAACTAGAAATGAACTAGAACTGAAGTAGAATGAAGTAAACTGAACTACAACTGACTAGAATGAACTAGAACTGAACTAAACTGAACTAAACTGAACTAAAACTGACTGGAACTGAACCTGAACTAGAACTGAACTAGTAACGAACTGAACTAGTAACGAACTGAACTAGTAACGAACTGAACTAGTACTAACTGAACTAGTAACGAACTAAATTAGAATGAACAAAAACTGAAGAAGAACTGATCTAGAGCTGAACTACAACCAAACTACAATTGTATTAGATCTGAATTAAAATGGATCAAAAGTTACTGTAGAAAATTTTGTTTCTAAAGAAAATTTTCTGTGTAACAACACACTTTTTTGTATGTATAACACAAATTAAAATTATTATTATTTCATTTTAATAAATCGTTTAAAAAAATCTGATAATTGTAATTTAATACTTGATAATAAATAGAAAAAACATTTTAATTACTACACATTCCCCTGTTACGATCTATTTAATCATCTATCTATTCAAATATATCTACATATCTATAACTTTAAACTAAAAAAAACCCTCAACTCAGTCTAACAAGTATGTATTTGAAATTACAACGGAATGGAAAAAAAATTAGATTCCACATGTGTGATATCGATTATAAAAACAAACGTTAACTCAAATACACAAACTTATTTGAAAAAAATTTCATATTGACATTTTTATCTTACAATTGAAATCTAAAACTTTATTTTTCTAAATGATTTTGTTATTTTATGTTTTCTTTTTGGTTTGTTTCATTATTATTATTATTAATGCCAACATTTGAAAATCAAATAGACATACGATTAAACCAAAACAACCTCCAGTAGTGGTAACGGCAGCAGCAGAAATATCAATATAATATAGTAGCAGCCAGTTTTGTTTAAATTACAATCATTCAAACCACTGAGAAATATAAAAAAACATACACACATTTAGAATAATTGATCA